>NW_018406814.1:6013-73421 GCF_002113885.1 Mizuhopecten yessoensis | reverse complement strand
CGGGGCCGGGTGTGCCCCGCCCCCCCCCTAAATCCGCGCCTGAACAGTCCTGTAATTATCCTAGGATTATGCTACAGCTAATGTGAAAGTATCCCGTTGCATCGTTTATAACCTTACTGACTTACAGTATGATTTCGTAAAATAATAGAAAACAGACACGGAACTGTGAATGCGCATTGGTTTGATGGTCGCGCCAAGCTAATGACAATGTGTAACCCCCGTGTGATGGTGTGAATGATAACGTCGTCAACACACTACGTAGCTATATATAGCTAGCAGACGATCGCTATGATAGCGGTCACTCAGTTCTCAGTAATGACCAGAGCCACAGAAATAACAAAATTAGCATGCTACAGTCGAACAGATTTGATAACAGTGTGTAAATAGCTAGAGGTGTGTCTGAAGCTAGTGTCGATGTAGAGATGAGCCGAACACATTCTTTTCATGTTAAACTCTTTATTTTTAGATTGTTGATTTTGAGATTGCGATTATCGAAAGCAAAACATGTAGGTTTCATCCCCTGCGTATGTACTGTTTAGTCAAGAAAATTTATATTCAAACATTGCAAAACAGTCCAAAGAAGCAAATAACTCGAACACAAGTTTATTCACACTAATATTAATATTTATATGTACACTTCCCAAATAGTTAGAAATTACATGTCTATCAGAAATATTAATATTGATCTTTTTTCCTTCAAATTTTCATAATTTTCCGAACTTTGGAGACTTATGCATTTTCGTTAGCCTTCGTTTGTTTGCAACATGTGTTTATGCACGTGTTTGTCAGACATCTAATCACTTAAATTGTTTCATGTGTTTGTCTGAATTTTAGCACGTGTATTGGAGCGGGTGGTTTTTTTAGACATCTAAACGTGCATTGATACACATGTTGATACCCGTGTTTGTGATACATCTTAGCACGTGCATTGATAACGTGTTTGTGAGACATCTTAGCACGTGCATTGATAACGTGTTTGTGAGACATCTTAGCACGTGCGTTGATAACCTGTTTGTGAGACATCTTAGCACGTGCATTGAAACACGTGTTTGTCATACATAGTTACACGTGCATTGATACACTTGTTTGTCAGACATAGTTACACGTGCATTGATACACTTGTTTGTCAGACATAGTTACACGTGCATTGATACACTTGTTTGTCAGAAATGTTAGCACGTGCATTGATACATGTGTTTATCTGACATCTTAGCACATGTTTTGGTGCATGTAGGAACTTAGCACTGGAATTGTTAAACGTGTTTGCTTGATGTACTTATGACAGACCTGCATACTCAGTGATGAGTACATTGTTAACAGATTTTCCTTGTTTATATTTTTAATAGAATTGAAACATTATCAGAAAGAATCGACCATATTTGTACGGGATGTGTCAGTTCAGTGTTTTGAACTGTTGTTACCTCTCAATCTTCTTCTTAACCTATTAAGAACAACGGAAAGACAGACCTATAATAATGACGTGTCAATAACAGAATTAACCGAACGATTACTATTCTGTTTGTGTCTCAGTGTACGTCTTTGTACGGCCATTGTATCTCAATGTATCTGTGTACGTTCCTTATGGTTCAGTGGTTGTGTATCTCTGTAACAGTAACTCAACACCCCGTGTGTTCTCTAAAGAATCTGTTTTCATTCCATGTGTAAGCGCTCAGTATGCGTGTTACACAACATATCTGTTTACACCCGTATGTGTGTCTCAATGTATCTGTTTACACCCCGAGTGTGTCTCAGTGTATCTGTTAACACACCGTGTGTGTCTCATTGTATCTGTATACACTCGATTGTATCTCAATATATCTGTTTACACCCCGTGTGTGTCTCAGTGTATCTGTTTACATATCGTGTGTGTCTCATTGTATCTGTCAACACCAGTGTGTGTCTCTGTGTATGTGTGTACACCCGTGAGTGTGTCTCAGTGTGTCTGTTCGTGTCGTAGTGTATCTGTTTACACCCCATGTGCGTCTCAGTGGATCCGTTTACAACCCGTGTTTGTCTCAGTGGATTTACTCCCCGTGTGCATCTCAGTGTTCTGTTTATACCCCGTGGGTGTCTTAGTATATCTATTTACACCCCGTATGTGTCTTAGTGTATCTGTTTACAACCCGTGTGTGTATGTCTCAGTGTATCTGTTAACAACCCGTGTGTGTCAAAGTGTATCTGTTTACACGCCGTGTGTGTCTAAGTATATCTATTTACACCCCGTGTGTGTCACAGTGTATCTGTTTACACCCAGTGCGCGTTTCAGTAATCTGTTTACACTCCGTGTGTGTCGTAGTGTATCTGTTTACACCCCATGTGCGTCTCAGTGGATCCGTTTACACCCCGTGTGTGTCACATTAATCTGTTTACACCCCCAGTGTGTTTCACTGATATGTTTACACCCCGTGTCTTCATGTATCTGTTTACACCCCTAGTTTGTCTCAGTGTATCTGTTTACACCTCGTGTATGTCTCAGTGTAATTGTTTACACCTCGTGTGCGTCTCAGTGTATCTGTTTACACCCCGTGTATGTCTCAGTAATATGTTTACACCCCGTGTCCTAGTGTATCTGTTTACACCTCGTGTGTGTCTCAGTAATATATTTACACCCCGTGTCCTAGTGTATCTGTTTACACCCCGTGTCCTAGTGTATCTGTTTACACCCCGTGTGTGTCTCAGTGTATCTGTTTTACTATTTATTTTATTCATGCGCCCAGTATTAAGTTGTTTACACTGCGTTTGACGCTCTGTATTTCCGTTTACACCCCGTGTGTTTATGCGGAGTGTATCTGTTGACAGTCAATATGCTACCGTTGTTTCGTGAAACATATTAATTTACTGATCACTATTGTATCGATTGCTCGTAGATTGAACCGTTTAAAGGTTTGATCTGACGATCGTGTGAGAAATTCCACAGCTGTATATATACACACTGTACCGCCATTCATGTTCTCGTCTGAGTTTCGCCCTGGACATCTATCACTTGCGACCTTGAAATTTGACCGAATTGCTTCTGCTACCATTTAAAACTACCATTTCGATTTAAACAATTTTAGTGCCATAATGCAACTGGATTGGACACAAGCTATATAACTTATATAAAGCCCTTTCCATAAAAAAATACAAGATGCCACACACATTTTTTTTTACAAATAAGGTAGCTAAATGACAAGTTGTCGTGCCTGCTTTCAATCATTCTCACACCCATATAACACACACCCATATACACACACACCCATACACACACACCCATATACACACACACCCACACCCACACCCCCCCCACACACTCACTCACTCACACGCACACACCCATACACACACACACTCATATACACACACCCATATACACACACACACACCCCATATACACACACACACCCATATACACACACACCCATATACACACACACACACTCACACGCACACACCCATATACACACACTCATATACACACACCCATATACACATACCACCCCCCACCCCCACACCCACCCACACCCACACCCACACCCACACACTCACTCACTCATATACACACACCCATATACACACACACACACACACACTCATATACACAAACCCATATACACACACTCATATACACCCCCCCATACACACACACTCAGACGCGTTTATATGTATATATAAACATTTGGAGAGAGAGACGGAAGCCATCCAATTTTATCACGAGGTAATTGCTTTAGTAACAAAATGCATTTTTGAGGTTATTTCTGTTTCGTTTTGTTATAGATATTTTTAATATGAATGTTCTTTTTTTATATTGTTGTCAGCGTAATGAAATTGTTTACGTTTATGACTTGAGAAAGAGGCGAATTGTCTCGATAAATTGACGAATCATTATTTTTCAAAATTGTTACCGTTACTTCTTTGAGAATATGCGCGTGTGTATATATATAAGTTCAATATACATGTATTTGTTAGCAAGGAAACACATAACGGTATGAGTAAATGGTGGTGAAATGTAAGGGTTCAATTATTGTGGTAGTAATTTATCTCATACATATTCATCAGTGATATATGATAATAATCTCTTTTATTTGCGCATTGATTATTTTGACATTATTGTATCAAAGTTCTTTTGAGTCAGACTAAGGATGAACTAACAACGAAATATTCATTTCCTGTAGAAATGATGATTTTGAACATTATAAGTGTTGCTTCGTGGTTAACAAGTCATTATTTTAGATAAATTAGTGTCTTTTTGTGGGTTGGAGTTATCGAAATGATCTGTTTTATTAGATGATTCCTCGTTATCATATTTATATATACGCTGAACTTACTGTTTAGCTTTGATGCAGAATATAATTATTGCTACGGTTCACGTTCCATTGTTTCCGGGTTGAAGGGTTATGTTACTTAAAAAGGGGTAACTAGGTTCGGATTCCGGAATAGGTTTCTTGGGGTGTCAAGTACTTTAACTTATTTAGGTCTATCCCAGTTCTTTGTGTCTGCACAATCCGTGTGTGTGGTAATGTAACTTATTCATTTCAAAAGAAAAATATTAATGAAAAGATGAACTTTGCCGGATTAATAGAAATTGTGTCATGGGAAAACGTCCATCTGTTTTTTCTGGTATAGCTTTACTAATCAGGGTTCGCACGACTCTTGTAGTTAGTGAGAGACACAGTTACATTGAGGCGTGGCTGTTGAATGCGATACTCCGTCACTCATTTCGTTGCCACAGAAATAGTTTCTCTTGTCTTCAACGTCCAAAGTATAATTAAAATGTTGGCTGCCCAAATGGAGAACCGGTCTATATTACAAAATTCATAATTAAGTCAAAAATATTTTAATTGAATTGGAGTATATGCACCGAGACTTCAGAAGAACGTTTATCAGTAACTTGTACTGTAGCTACATGCATCCGTAATCCTAGGGTTAACCTAATGTAATACATACGCCGATACAGAAACGTACAACCTCGTGTACCGACATCTACTTGGTAAACAATTAATAATTGACTATAATGAAAATTGTTGCTTTCCAGAGTTTATTTTTCACTGCCTCGCCTAAATATTGCCATTTTAAACACGTGGAGATGCCGTTATAACGAGATTCTCGACGCCAGGTGTAAATTATTCATATCAAAGAATTAAACATCATTGGATTCGTGAACACACATGAACTTGCTGATGTCGCTCAATTTCCAGTAAGGTTGTAGTAAAGGTAGTAATTGATTTTCAGGTAAAATTCATCGAACAGACGCTAGTAATGTCGCGTGTATTAAGTTATTAGCCTGTGTGTGTTAAGGCACGAGTTACACGGCCATCACGGGAGTTGTCGATATCATCACATAGACCGTCTGACGGTAAATATCACAAACTCTGACCAGGTTGTGGACGTAAATGAGTAACATTAATATTAAATCAGTAGCGAATTCAGAAAATTATTTGTTTTTGTTGTGGCCGGGTAGGGATGGGGATGAGTGTGGGGTGGGTTGCTCCAAAGATGGGGCATGAAGGTGTAAATTGGCTGTCTATTTGACCAAATTCCATTGGAATGGTGATAAATGCAAAGCTAAGTACTGTAATAAAAAGATGAACATATTATCTCGTCTTGGTCAGTCAAGTCCAGTAAATATATCTTTCAGATCTCCCTACTCAATTCCCTATTTTCTCCCTTAACTTTTCGAGGTAGATAACACGTATTTCTATAAATAGGAATGTTTTACATTTGTACCTACTATATCAGTATTTGGCTAGAAATTAGAAACCTTCCTTAAACTGTTACTAGTAAACGTCACGTGTCATTTTCGTTCAGTTTCTTAGTGGGTTTTTTTCTGGCATAATATAAGTTATACATACTTCCATCAAGCGATTGATGTAAAGTGACATTTACCCGTTCCACATACAAATTAATTAAGCCGATTANAAACTATGAGAGAAAATAAAAATAATACAATTCCGACGCCTCTGCCAAATGTTCATACATTGACTTTATTAGCCCGTTTCCAATGTTATTGGTAGGTATTTTTCCACGGGTGTCCTTACAAGAGTGAGCAAGGTGGATAATTTCCAGGAAACAGGCGCTACAAGATGACTTTCCGACGGAGCTGTTAAAATCTCAAGTCCTGTAGGAACTCGATTTATTGTCGCCTTCTCTATAGGACTGAGTAGATACTGTAGGTTTCAGACGCTGTTCCTTGAAGGTCAGGCATATGAAATGTCTTTATATGGGCATAGCCAACGTCTTTTTATTGGAACGGAACAGTTGCCTTTATTTCAAATTTATTGTCAATTTCGCATCTTATAACATTTTCGTATGTGGTAATGTTTCAATTTTATGCCGCAGTGTCAGCGTAATGTTTCGAACAGGAGATGTAGTACAATTATCTAGTACTTAGGCTGAAGGTGTGACGGAGGCTACAAGGCAGTCTCTGTAATGACGTCGGAGAGGTTAATGTATCCCAACAGTCACATGGACCAATACGAGCCTAGTAGTCCTTAGTTGACAATAGCTTATTTTTTTTAATGTCAAATGCGGTTTACGATCATATCTTTATACCCGTTACGCATGCGTGGTGTAAGATCTGATACTGTCTGATATTCCCTTATAGTTCAATCACTACCAAAATCTATGTCATTACGTTCATAAATAGTGAAATTGTTAGTAGTGATTAGTGTCTTATATAATATTTTTTAGGGGAGAAAATGTCATCAGTTTAATAATCGCATCAAAATACTATTTACAGGAGATATTTTACTAGTTTATAGAGAGGAACTCTTTTGGTAAGAAGATTCAGATCATAGTAAGGTAGCATACAGCCTTAACATGAGTTATACCTTCCTCGTTAACTTTATATTAAAGTCATATTCGCCGGCTAATTACATTCTACGATTATCTCTGCATGTCTGTTGTGTTTCTGGCATCTTATTCTCACCACCTCATTCGAAACTGCCAGAGAAGGTCAGAAAACAGAAAGCAAGATAATGGACCTTGTGCAATAAGTCAATGGACGAAAATGAACCAAACTACATATCGGCTATGAGGTATTTAGTGCTCTGCGGGCAAACACCTTCGCACCAATTGTTACTGTACAAGACCTCAGGGAGAAATATAGTGGTCAATACACACACCCACCTTCACTTTGAAGATAGCAGGCCCAGTACATAATTAGATGTTTCACCAATAAAGGGTAGGTGTGATACCTGTTATAGGGGTTACCGCAGATGTATATAGACTATCGTTTATCTGATAAATTCCCCAGTGTAAGATTTATGAGTGTAAATAGCGCCTAAACACGATTGTTTAATGAAGTTAGATCACCCCATCCCCCGCCATGGATCCGGAATTATAGCCCATACTCACACCACTGTTACTATTTCACTTTCTCAATGCAAGAGTTCTGTTTACTTACCTATCTAGGTAAATAAAAGTTTGGGTAGCAGTTATGCTTAGTACCTCCCGAACACTTTAAGTACGGGTAGCTAGTCTCTAATATCTTTATTTCACAGGCAATAAAGCGCCTGTCGCACCTGTTAAAGTATCGGAGAGTGCCACTCTGCATCCTCATAAAGTGTGAAGCGTTATCATTATTAGGGCTCGGAAGAAAGATAACAACAATAGATTCACTCCACCGTGCGAAAGTTAACAGGATCACAAGGTATCAAATACTTCAAGTAATTTGATTAAAGACATTCTACCCGTATCATTGACGGCCTCACAAACAAACGCCGGTCAGATAGGATGACTTAATTAAAAACATCGCCTGTAATGTATATGTATGTATTATGGTCTGCGGTGTGCTCGTCTGAAGTAAAACAACCATATGATACTCCAGGATCATGCAAGGTGACTTACTGTACCTTTACTTATACGTTCTGTCTAATGTATACATGTTGAACCCCAGGACATGTATGTTTCGTTTTCAGTTTTATAAATGTACTAAATATTAAAATATTATCGATTAAAATTGTACCGTTATGTGTAATTCAGATAATAAAGTTTGTACACGTGAGTCCAAGAACTGTGAAACCGTTCTCATACTCAAACACGAATTTTGTGCTCAAACCAATATTTTTGTAACTCGTCTAAATCAGGTAACACGACAAAAATCGACTGTAAACATTTTCAACAGTTTCTGCCTTTAACGCTCTATCGAATGGTTTCCATATCATTAACAAAACGTTATTTCATTAAGTTATCAAGAGAACAAGAATCGCACATGACCACAGAATTTAAATATGAGCATGAGAACGGTTTCATGTCAGGTTTGGTTTGGTTTAATTTTGTTTAACGTCCTATTAACAGCTAAGGTCATTTAAGGACGTGCCTCCATGTGTGTAGTGATAGCGTGCTTGCGGTTGTGTGTATGAAGGAGACAGGGTATGTTGGCGTGCTTGCCTCCTTGTGATAGCGCGGATCTGATGCCGACTTTATAGTGCTATCTCACTGAAATGTCATGCCGAATGAATCCAACACAGCATTCCGCCCGGTCACATGTTGCCATGCCCCTAAATGCTGAACGTTAAGCAGGGAATACTAACTACCATCTTTAAGGACTTTGGTTGTGTGTCCTGGCCTGGGGACAGAACCTATTGACTTCCTCATCTTGGTGAACGCTCAACATTCAAGCTAAAAGTGAGGTATTGCCTAGCAAGAAGCTGTTTAATAAAAGGAAGTTAGAAGTAGAAAGAAAGACAAAAATCCCAAATATTGCAATGGACGCAGCAGATTTATTTTGGTCGCTTTTGTGTCCCCAAATAAAGGACACCAAAGCAAATCCCCAATTCTACAGGGTTTTCTCACATTAGTCGCCTCCTGATATACACACGCAGTGGGTAACAGCAGGTGTATTCTTTTCCCGATCCCCCACCTGCCGGGGTGGGTTTTTCATGTCAGAATAAGGATCCATGTATTTAGGGTCCAAATAGGGGTACATACAATCTCTTTTCGAAAACATAAATGTATCTTCAATTTTAGGCTATCTGAAAGCTGTTGGTCTTTTTAATAAAATTTGAGTCACCATAGCCACTTTCAATATTCAATTTGACGTTTGTCTTTTACCTTTAAGTTTGGTTTGATGTTTTTATTAAGCATTTGTTTTTTGTCGACCATTTGTTGGCCCTTATGACCTATCCTGTGTTGATGGGCCGTTAAGCATTGATAATAATAATAATAAAACTTTCCCAAAACCAGTAAAAATGTGGACTGATGAACATACCAGAACTCAATATATTTTGCCGAGCAAAAAGGTTAAAACAAATTTGAGATTTCTGTTTACACCAGGATTAATACATCATATTGTCTAAATTAATCACCAGTTTGAGTTGGACGATTATGACTGATGACCTTCAATGAAATACCGGACGTGAGGTTTTGAGAGGGTCAATCGAAATATTGTTCAAATAATTCTAATGTCATCTCGAACAGCACAGGTGCGAACGATGAGTGGGTACTGAATTTATTTCTGACCGCGGCTAGGTCATATACATGTCTTAAACCCCCGTGTGGTAACACACACAAGGTGTTGAGAGTCAATAAAAAATGTCATTCAGAGCGACCCCATGCAACTCTCGCCAGGAGAAAACAAGTGTGGCTACCCCGGCCGGACGTCCCGGGATCCCTGTTAGGGATACGTGTATTCTGTGGCGGTATGCCCTCTATTGTATACCTGACGACCACTACTGTCTCCTCTATGTGCCGGACACAGGTGTGAGATGGGGGTCGTGCCTGTGTAAATACGGTCCCCTATATCTCCCTGTAGGGTGCCTGGCAGGTGGTGATACTCCACTGAAGGAGTGACCCATACAAACATATCTTTCTCTCATGTCAGAAAAGACAGGACGAGTTTTGGATTATAGTTATACATAATATACAGATTGGTATTTTGATTTGCAGAGCAGCCCGATATTGTGCAAAACATTTATTTTTGACCATGTTATAGAACGTTGTCAGCAATCTTACAAATTTATAAAAGACAATTTGGGACTGATGTACCACGGAAATAAGTACAACAATTTCAAGGCGTTGTACCAAAACTCAGTCTCATCACAGGCTCAACGTTGCCTCCTTAGTTCAGAGTCCATTTCAAACCTAACGTTGCTCACTTAATTCAGAGTCCCATTTTAGACCCGACGTTTGTCCACTTAACTCAGAGTCCAATTACAGACCTAACGTTGCCCTCAGAACTCACATTCCCTTTAGACATCATTTTGCTCTCCCAACTTAATGTAATAACCGCTGGACATTTTTATCTTAAGTCATTTTTAGCCCCGATGTGTCTGTTTCTTTGAAGGAATTTCGTTGTCTTCCTTTCCTTCCTATTCGCCAGTGCAGCCTAAGAAGACGGTATGTATTTCTCGGAGTGTATACCGTTCTGACCAGATTCTGGTCGGTACCGATGGACACCAGACAGTTTAACCAATATGCAAATGAGATGACACGGTACCATCCGTTCTACGTCATGAGCTCCGTGACGAAAGCCAGACAGCGACTGGCCTACTTCTCCCACTCCGTCGGTCAAGATCTGTCAGCTTGAATAGACACGGCTATAATAGACATTAACATTTTTACAGTAGACTTCTGGGCTATTTATGTTTTCGTCGATTTTCTGAAATATTTGACAGCTAACTTCACTTATGAATACTCACCTCCGTTGCTGCCCATTTACGACTTGATTTACTAAATGCCGAATGCTAAATATGACCATTGACCCATCTAAGACAGGGTGTGCCAACAAGTCTATATTCCAAGAATGGAGGCACACATGTCTGTAGACAAACTGGCGGCCAGTGCAGTACGTGATGAAAACAGTCTCCTACACACACCGGGGATGCCACTAGTCGTATACAGTATCGGACCAGTCATTGTATATATGTACGTACTCTATGAAGCTTACATTCAGCTGACAGTTCTTTTTCGAATTATCTGGAGCTTTACAAATCTAAAACTATACTTGACTATTAAAGTAACTTCAAAATTAAATGGTTCCGCCTCAATATGCATCTATTCCTTCACCCTCGGGTACAGAGAAGATGTGTATATAGACAGCAAACCCCCTCGATATTGAAGATACTGTTCATTATGTGCGATGTTGGTTTCCCCAATAAAATATTTGATCTCAAAAATTAATCTGGTATACATAGAATAGTTTAAGACCATTTTTTTTAGATGTAATTGTCAAATAACAATCAATGTTTACCTTTGCTATCAAGTCAGTAACAAGGGTCTGGGCTTTATGCTAGCAAAAACGGTATGTTCATAGAAAGATTTATCCAAGTCAGTTGAATTAAGCTTTATGCAACCTGGTCGTTACAACGGATGTGAAACATAATCTTTGATATCCAAGGTTCTGCTCTAGATACACATACTGTGAAATCAGATATTTTCGTGGATTCCAAACTTCATGATTTCCCAACAAAACACAATTTCGTGGGTACGTGCAAACGGAGAGCTGATTCATATCAAACTTGTAATTATTTCGTAGACCTATGCATTCGTTGATGAATATAACCCACAAAATAAACGAAATTAAAAACCCCACGAAAATGAGTGATTTCAAGCGGAATCTTGGATTTGAAGATGATGTAACGCCAACGTTTGAAAATATTTTGTTCGTGAAATATGCAAATACGGTTTAGGGAAGTTACTTTCCACGGTTCCTTTCATTCAATTTATATAATATTTATCCATTGCACGTTTTACTTTGGGAAATAAAACCTGCCTTTTCTGCTGAGTGGCGCCAGGAGACATGGAGGTCACACGTTTTCGGACTCGCTCACACGCTCATTATCCTTTCATTTTTCTTTTAATTTTATCAAATGTAAACCTTCTTGGCCTCACCTGGAACATGCAACCCCCAATTTGAATCCATGTCTTGATCTGCAGTCACATTGATAATAAGTGTTACAGCCCCACACGTACGTACGGATTACAAGTCAATTTCGTCCTAACTAACGCCTTTATGGACTCATTTCAAATAAAGTCAGCGTGGCGCAACTCTCTGTGGCGTTATGTATAATGGACCTGGGTCCACGTGTCTGGGTCACTCATCGTAGAAGTTTATTCAAAATCGATTTATTACGAAATAAATAAAGTTCAACTCCTGAATAAATTAAACTTAAATAGAAAGCCGTGACTATATTTTCTGATTGATTAGCTGTTACGTTGTCACTGGTATACTCCATTGCATTACCCCGCTGTACATAATTGATTTGCATCGGTTGTCCGCGAACAATTCACACATAGATTCATTTAAATTCTGTACTGAGTCCGAATCCGACTGTTCTCGAACATGTGCTATCGCAAAGTAAGGTTTTAGCTGATACTCTGTGCCAGCGGGCGACCGATCCTACAAATATATCTCATTTCGTGGATGGCCGATGTAAATGACAGCTAACGTAAACCCATAGGCACTTGAAACTAGATAGTAACACATTATTTATATATGTATATATGATATGTAACGAAGATATTTCTCACTTTCTCCGGTGCTATCCCTGGTGTCTGCTTGGACTGTGATAACGGTCCGAAGCTAGTTGATTGGTTGCTATATTAGCTATATACCGGAAGGTATCCGACTTGCATGACCGGAAGTTTAAATTAGGCCGGGTTGACCCGTAGTCCCCATCATCAAGACTCTTGCTGTCTGCGCAAGTGATCAAGCATCTTGTTGAACGAGACAATGTAGACCCGAAGAAATTAATTTCATCGCGCATCAGCTCAAAATTAATAACAAAGCTTTTCTCCGATGACGCTTTAACTTATTTTAATAATACACAGATACAATATAAGTACAAAATAACCTCATTAGCAGTTACTTTCACTGTGCTGAAATAACATTGATTTTTGAGTTTATCAATGTAATAAAAGCGTTTGGGCTACCCGGATTTTTCAACTGTAGTGTCTGTATAGACGGTATGGGGTACCTTAGTTCTGACCTTTACCTGTTTGTGGTACATTCTATGGTATATGTACATGTAAGGGGAGGATTATTTCGTATTCTGCCGTAGGGTGTATGGTTTTGGTCAAATACTTCGCACAGATGTAACACCAGCAACTCTAGTATGGGATAAGTGATCACCGTTATGTATGAATATTTTTAACAGATAGCAAGATTCAAAATTCATTTTCCTGGCAATTTGATAGAGAACAATTGAATAACAAATTACATGTAGGAAAATTAAAATTCAATAACAGTCAGGAATATAAATACATCAACAGTTCATAAAATCAAATTATGAAAATGTGTTTTATTCCAATTGTTTCACACTTGAATAATGATAATAATAAAATGCTATAAAATACAATAAATATGTTATATTGAATAAAGCTCAATTGGTATAACTGGTTTGATCGCGGAAGATATTGTATTTGAATAAATCTGGCTCTGACAAACACGTGGCTTCGGAGGATGTAGGGCGGCGGTTGCGGCCATTTAACCTAATAATACTGCCCAAGCCGTAGGGTCTCTTTAGATGGTGTTTGTAGTAGAAAGTTATTTTCTAGTAAAATTGTGTATCATTCTTCACTGGAGAATCGTTAAACCGATTTTCAGGTTGAAGGACTTCGTACAATGTACATTCACAAGGACCACGTACTGTTTTGTGCTTCTATTTACTTAGGAGATACCATTTAGCTATATTTTCTTCCAACATCGTTGAAACTATTTAAATTAATTAAAAGTTCTTCTAAGACATTCAAAAGTGAACTAACAACCTTCTTTATATAAACATATGTTTTGAGACGACCTCTGATTTACATTGTATCTATGTACGTATACGTTTTCCGTCTAACTAAAAATAGAAGATGTGTAACATTTTTTTCCGGACAGGAAGCGTGGTCAATCATCACATGTTTGTGTGTTGCGTTCATCATTGAAACTATTAAAAAACCGATTTAGAACTCGCTCAATATCACAAACATATACATATACGATGGAAACCGCCGCCACATTTTCCCCATCAATCCTATCACGTTTCACTTTGGGCAAAAACAAAGGATGAACATGATTGACACAATGTTAAATATCTACAAATTGGTTCCAGACACTCTCTGGTTACCGACAGAATATTTTAAAATTAGTGAAGACGGCATTGTTCACTTCCTACAAAATAAACATTTACGACAAGTAACGGGTTACATAATAACTTTACGACAACAGTTCCACTTTACGCTAATCGTTTCCTAGTCTCAATTTGTACCGATCTGTCAGAGGGTAATTAGCGGGGGATCACCTCACCGGAAGTAGGTGGCACCCCTACCACGTAATATTGGAAGCCATGGATCTGCATCATACCTGTTTTACCTGTGTGTACCTAACTGTCAGCGGGTAATTAGCGGGGGAATCGCCTCACCGGAAGTAGTTGGCCCACCCATCACGTAATACTGGGTTAACAATGTACTAGTTATTATCAGTCAGATGACTTCATCCCGATTGCATACAAAAGAAATCTGGTTTATATAAAATAAAATCGTCAACAATGACTTTCTTTACAAATATAATATCCACATACATCCTATGAAGTTATTTAATTCTTTAAGATAATACATACAAACACTAACATGACAAGAATCTTTTTCCAAAAAGCTTTAGCCATACCGATTTATCCGAAGATAGTTACCTCTTTTTGAATATGCACTGGTATTGAGCAGCAAAATAGAGATAAAATACGCGCGCAAAAAGCATGCAATTAGTTATAGGCAAATCGCAGAAGGAAAATGTTAGCTTCCAACCAAGGAAGACTGGGCAACCCCGTAAACCCGACTATCCGATGTCCCGTAGCGATTAATTAGTTCAGTGGTCCCGTGCGGGGAGTATAACTGTTATCGGCTAAAGATACTCAAGAGAGACTTTAACGTTAATCATCTCCAGAATGCTGACCCACGGTCATTTTGGCGTTTTTTCCTCATTTATCGTCTCTGCTCGAAACCAGATGAAGCGACTGAACTTGTCGTTTTGTAATAACACAATTTAATACGTAGCATTTCAAATGTCATCATACATTTATTCTAAGAACTAACAGGCCTATCAATATTCCAAATGGTGTACTTAAGGATACAATAAACCTTTTGGCCAAAGGTAAATTGCTCTTGCGGAAGTCAGACATGAGCCTAGGGTGTAGGAACAACATTCGACGGCCCATTCCCTTGTAGAAATTGCTATCGAGCCGCAATCTTTGTCCATAAATGATATTTTACTTATCTCGATGTTCAATCGTAAAAAGTCAATTTAGATGTGATGTCACGCCAATTCCGGACCCATCTTGTGGCCGCTTGTAATTATGTGTATAATATCTACTGAACTGCGTTGCGTATTAGGCTTGAATGCGTCGAAGATAGGAATCAGTTAAACGCTTGTTTATCACGTTAGAGAGTGCAGGAGTCGTTATCGCTCCGATGAAAGAGACGATTTTTGGTATATTTTGACAGTTTTTTTAAAATAAAGAAAAACCCTGGTGAATTTCTTACAAAATACAAATAGCATACTTCTTACATATTTATCTGAAGATACGATGACTATTGCACTGCACACATATTGCACTTAACGTTGATTTGATTTGTCATTTTAAGAAACATACTCAATATCAAACACAAACAAATCGTATTTTCGGCTCGTCTCGATCTGTAAATACACGCACTAATAGTCGTTAAATCTTGTCAAACATTGAAATAGATACAGTTATATGTTTTTCGAAATGCATTATTGCTTCCGTTGACATTAAAGCATTTCAAAAGTTGGTGATGAAAAAGCATTTAACGTACATGTATTTGTATGAATTTACAAACATGCACGGATAACGGTCCTGGTGAAATTGAATACATTTATAAATAGAGTCATCACAGACTAGGTTCGCATTCTTGATGGATAGCATGCATGTTATCAAGGCGCTTTAATCCTGTTTCCATCTTTATCTTTTGTAGTTAGGGTTTACTGGATTAACGCTAGATGGCGTCGTTTACAACAACATCCGGTTTGTAAACATATATAGAATACCAAACATGTCAAATTTCAATACACGTATCTTTTGTCTTGTTACTTATGCATTTTTTTAAGCGCCAGTGATTAAAATTCTGTAATTATCATTTTCAGGACTTAAATGTCTAGAATTTGTATATAAATAACCCGACTGACTATCTCCATTAACAAATCACCAAACAATCTCCATACCGACTGACTATCGCCGTTAACAAATCACCGAGCATGCTCCATACCCGACTGACTATCGCTATTAACAAATCCCCAAGCATGCTCCATACCCGACTGCCTATCGCTATTAACAAATCACCAAGCATGATCCGTACCCGACTGACTATCTCCATTAACAAATCACCAAGCATGCTCCGTACCCGCCTGACTATCTCCATTAACAAATCACCAAACAACCTCCATACCGACTGACTATCGCCGTTAACAAATCACCGAGCATGCCCCATACCCGACTGACTATCGCCATTAACAAATCACCAAGCAATCTCCATACTGACTATCGCTATTAACAAATCACCAAGCAATCTCCATACTGACTATCGCTATTAACAAATCACCAAGAATGCTCCATGCCCGATTGACTATCGCCATTAACAAATCACCAAACAATCTCCATACCGACTGCCTATCGCCGTTAACAAATCACCGAGCATGCTCCATACCCGACTGACTATCGCTATTAACAAATCACCAAGAATGCTCCATGCCCGATTGACTATCGCCATTAACAAATCACCAAACAATCTCCATACCCGACTGACTATCGCCATTAACAAATCACCAAGCAATCTCCATACTGACTATCGCTATTAACAAATCACCAAGCATGCTCCATACCCGACTGATTATCGCTATTAACAAATCACAAAGCAATCTCCATACCCGACTGACTATCGCTATTAACAAATCACCAAGCATGCTCCATACCCGACTGACTATCGCCATTAACAAATCACCAAGCATGCTCCATACCCGACTGATTATCGCTATTAACAAATCACCAAGCATGCTCCATACCCGACTGACTATCGACATTAACAAATCACAAAGCAATCTCCATACCCGACTGACTATCGCCATTAACAAATCACCAAGCATGCTCCAAAACCGACCGATTATCGCCATTAACAATTATCCAAAACGCTTCATAACAAATGAACAATCGCTATTAACAAATCACCAAATATAAATCATAACCAAGCACTTATCAATGAATCAATAAACACACACCACCTGCAATCCACTACCTGTATCATAAGTGGGCCTTCGGGCTCGGTAAGATCCCTGGCCAGCTTGCCGAATCAGTTCTTCCCTTCTGTGACGTGTTATTGCGGACACAGAGGAGACTGAACTATTGCCCTAATTTCAACGTTTAGTATTGCTACGTTCCTTTTTCTTTTTTATGATGTCTTCTAACGAACCTCTGATTAACCCGATGCCATGTGACCGGATGTGATATACGGTATTTGACCTTGATGTCCAAGTTGCGACACTGAGATTGTCATTGTGTAACTCAATCATCAGTCGATACCTTTGTCAACGACTCGATCCGTTTTAAAGAACAAAAAAAGTTGTGTTTGTGTATTCTACACAAACTCTCCGGACAGAGTAAGGCTCTGTTTCGCAGAATACGACAACAGACGGGCATGAGTCGTTACGGAACCCGTATGTATAACTAAGTCCTCATTAACCCCGATCGTGTGGAGCCTGACCTACCCGGCGGAATCGTAATCCCTTTATCTCTGACAACATCGATTTACGCACTTTGCTGGTCCCAAGTACACGATGTCGGTTGTGAAGTATCAGAGTAGAACATGGCGGTGCATTATGTAAATAAGTTGAGGAGTTTGATCTCGTCAATCAAAGCGTCAACTCCAATATCGATCTCACGAGTCAAAGAAAAATGACATTCATTCATGGGATTAAATGTATCTCACATGTAGTAAGTACAATGCACAAGCTTGTCTGGTGGCCGTGTATGATTCAGTTTATTTTCTGCGAGTGGCCGATGTTTATAAGATAAATATGAAAACAGTAACACAGAGGATTTTAATCGAAAGGAATACCAAAAGCTGTATGTCTTTTCATAGACCTAAATCTGCTTAATTGAAGCAGCATATCTGTTTACAAATCAAGTAAATTCTCGCACAGCGAGAACGGTCGGATGAGCTTTACTACATTTTGTAAGTGGACGGAAAATATTTCCTATGCTGAAGAAACATAGGCTTTTACATACTATCTAATTCCGTGGTAATACTTGTTCAATGCGACGTAGCTCTTTTGTCATGTATACTTTGTAGCTGGATTTGCAGTTGTCCCTACTCCCTGGCCCCTGTAGCGGGATTACTAACTGGATGTTTAGTCCCCATCACCTGGGTATCGTGAGGATTACTAACTGGATGTTTAGTTAGAGTCTGCCCCTGACCCCTGGGTTAATATATGTTAATGACAGTATAAGGATGTCCCTATCACCTGGGTTTCGTGAGGATTACTAACTGGATGTTTAGTTAGAGGCTGCCCCTGACCCCTGGGTTAATATATGTTAATGACAGTATAGGATGTCCCCATCACCTGGGTTTCGTGAGGATTACTAACTGGATGTTTAGTTAGAGGCTGCCCCTGACCCCTGGGTTAATATATGTTAATGACAGTATATAAGGATGTCCCCATCACCTGGGTTTCGTGAGGATTACTAACTGGATGTTTAGTTAGAGGCTGCCCCTGACCCCTGGGTTAATATATGTTAATGACAGTATATAAGGATGTCCCCATCACCTGGGTTTCGTGAGGATTACTAACTGGATGTTTAGTTAGAGGCTGCCCCTGACCCCTGGGTTAATATATGTTAATGACAGTATATAAGGATGTCCCCATCACCTGGGTTTCGTGAGGATTACTAACTGGATGTTTAGTTAGAGGCTGCCCCTGACCCCTGGGTTAATATATGTTAATGACAGTATATAAGGATGTCCCCATCACCTGGGTTTCGTGAGGATTACTAACTGGATGTTTAGTTAGAGGCTGCCCCTGACCCCTGGGTTAATATATGTTAATGACAGTATATAAGGATGTCCCCATCACCTGGGTTTCGTGAGGATTACTAACTGGATGTTTAGTTAGAGTCTGCCCCTGACCCCTGGGTTAATATATGTTAATGACAGTATAAGGATGTCCCCATCACCTGGGTTTCGTGAGGATTACTAACTGGATGTTTAGTTAGAGGCTGCCCCTGACCCCTGGGTTAATATATGTTAATGACAGTGTATAAGGATGTCCCCATCACCTGGGTTTCGTGAGGATTACTAACTGGATGTTTAGTTAGAGTCTGCCCCTGACCCCTGGGTTAATATATGTTAATGACAGTATAAGGATGTCCCCATCACCTGGGTTTCGTGAGGATTACTAACTGGATGTTTAGTTAGAGGCTGCCCCTGACCCCTGGGTTAATATATGTTAATGACAGTATAGGATGTCCCCATCACCTGGGTTTCGTGAGGATTACTAACTGGATGTTTAGTTAGAGTCTGCCCCTGACCCCTGGGTTAATATATGTTAATGACAGTATAAGGATGTCCCCATCACCTGGGTTTCGTGAGGATTACTAACTGGATGTTTAGTTAGAGTCTGCCCCTGACCCCTGGGTTAATATATGTTAATGACAGTATAAGGATGTCCCCATCACCTGGGTTTCGTGAGGATTACTAACTGGATGTTTAGTTAGAGTCTGCCCCTGACCCATGGGTTAATAATTGTTAATGACAGTATAAGGATGTCCCCATCACCTGGGTTTCGTGAGGATTACTAACTGGATGTTTAGTTAGAGTCTGCCCCTGACCCATGGGTTAATAATTGTTAATGACAGTATAAGGATGTCCCCATCACCTGGGTTTAGTGAGGATTACTAACTGGATGTTTAGTTGGAGTCTGCCCCTGACCCCTGGGTTAATATATGTTAATGACAGTATAAGGATGTCCCTATCACCTGGGTTTCGTGAGGATTACTAACTGGGTGTTTAGTTAGAGGCTGCCCCTGACCCCTGGGCTAATATATGTTAATGACAGTATATAAGGATGTCCCCATCACCTGGGTTTAGTGAGGATTACTTACTGGATGTTTAGTTAGAGTCTGCCCCTGACCCCTGGGTTAATATATGTTAAGTACAGTATAAGGATGTCCCTATCCCCTGGGTTTCGTGAGGATTACTAACTGGATGTTTAGGTAGAGGCTGACCCTGACCCCTGGGTTAATATATGTTAATGACAGTATAGGATGTCCCCATCACCTGGGTATCGTGAGGATTACTAACTGGATGTTTAGTAAGAGGCTGACCCTGACCCCTGGGTTAATATATGTTAATGACAGTATAGGATGTCCCCATCACCTGGGTTTAGTGAGGATTACTAACTGGATGTTTAGTTAGAGTCTGCCCCTGACCCCTGGGTTAATATATGTTAAGTACAGTATAAGGATGTCCCTATCCCCTGGGTTTCGTGAGGATTACTAACTGGGTGTTTAGTTAGAGGCTGCCCCTGACCCCTGGGTTAGTATATGGTAATGACAGTATATAAGGATGTCCCCATCACCTGGGTTTAGTGAGGATTACTAACTGGATGTTTAGTTAGAGCCTGCCCCTGACCCATGGGTTAATATATGTTAATGACAGTATATAAGGATTTCCCCATCACCTGGGTTTAGTGAGGATTACTAACTGGATGTTTAGTTAGAGCCTGCCCCTGACCCATGGGTTAATATATGTTAATGACAGTATATAAGGATGTCCCCATCACCTGGGTTTCGTGAGGATTACTAACTGATTCAGCAAGAGACTGTCCCATCCCTTGGTGTTGTAGAGGAATTACTAGCTGGGTATTCAAGTACGGAGATGCCCCACTCCGTGGTTTCTGTAAGGAATATTCCAGAATGGAAATAACCTGTTCCGTGTTCATCACGACATGAATGACATCAAGTGGACATGTATCTGTATAGGGCTTGGCCTGTCAGCGGGTCCTAATGCGTTTGTGTTCTTACTATAGCGGTAATGTACTCAATAGTTCGTCTCTATCTAAACCACTTAGGCTGATTGGATTGGCTGGTTTGAAGAACAATAACATTTGATGAATTACGACATGTAACAAATAGCTTAAATGTTTAAAGGCATTTAGTCGTTCGCAAATATTCGTTACCGAAGACAAGCATGCAGTATTAAATAAACATGTATATGTCATTTCTAGTGAAAGAATGCATCACAAGAAATACAAATCCTCTCGCATTCACACATCGTGTGCCATTTGTATGAGGAAATGAATAGAAAATGAGGAAAGAAATAGAAAATGATGTAACAGTAGCTACTCTAGCGACTGCATCTGTTCAAGGTATTGTCATACCAAACACTTGTATTTAGTTTCATGTAATTCCGTTGAGGAATGAAGTCGCTAGAGCGATGATTTTGTTTTTTTAAAATAGTAACAGTGACCTTGACCTTGACCTTCAACGTAGAAATCCAAAATGCAAACTTGTTCAAGGTATTGTCATACCAAACACTTGTATGAAGTTTTATGAAATTCCGTTGAGAAGTGAAGTCGCTAGAGCGATGACAAAGAGTGTACGTACGGGCGGAATCATATATCCCCTCGAACTCTTGTTGCGAGGGGAAAATAAGGTATCGGAGAGATTCATATCCGCCCTTCCAATATCTCTTCACGTTTTCCCCGTTGAAACTCCTTACTGCCCCGTGGTTATATACTATAGCGGTGAGCTGATCAGAGGTTACACTATACGTAATGATGTGTCTCACCTACAAAGGTAAAGTTGTGATCAAAAGGACCAATCAGAGTTATCTATCACCTTATCGTCCACAGGGACCGGGTATTTACGTAATGGCGGATCGAAGTTCACACGTGATAAATTCCCCAAGGTGTTTGAATTTGTTTCTTAATAATGAAACATGTTACTTTTGCGGAAAACGTTAATAAACAAAAATATTCACCACACAAGGATAATTATATGTATGTACGCATACCCGTAAACGCAAACATGTGTTGTTATAGACTGTTTGGTTTGGTTTGATTGTGTTTGATGTCCTATGAACAGCTATGGTCATTTAAAGACGTGCCAGGTTGTGGTGGTGGAGGTAAGCCGGAGTTCCAGAAAAAACCACCCAACACCGAACACGGCCGGTACCTGCTCCACGTAGGTCTCGAACCCGCGACCCAGTGATGTAGGGCTAGTGGTACATGTAGCAAATGTCAGACGCCTTTACCACTTTGCTACGTATGGATACGTGTTCTCGTCAACCCAAACGTGATAAGAAATTCAGTTATTATGGTTTTCTTTGGAAGTAAAATAATTTCAAATTCCATGACGTTCAGTTAATATTCAGTTTGGCGTTTTCTAAGTTACCAGGTATTCGGAATCTAACACTTATCTATCTCTGTTCGGAGCCCTAGGGCTCGCATGTAACGATAGCGTGTCTCGGATTGCTCACCTGTGCGGAAATACAGGTAAGATGTTGATCGTTTGATAAGGTGTTACGTTACTTTAATCATTAACCGACGTCGACCTCGGGCACACAACAACTTAACACGATGTGTATACCTTTCAACGAATTTGCACCTATAGACCAATTTAAAGTAGATCATATAGGGGTTTCGACAAGTAGTCAAAACACCTGTGCTATGAATTAAGATACACCTATATATATTACCTGAAGTCTTCGACTCTGAGCCGACTTGTCATAGCGATAACATCAATCTTTTGACCTGCTTGATCTGTATTTACGAACATACGCGATCTCACGTCATTACATACCTGATCAACCAACGCTATTGTCATTACACCACTCTTTGTAGAATGATAGCGGTTAAAAATAATCAGGCCCATCTCGGGTAGACACTGTAATAACAAACGTCACTTCCGTTTTTGTCATGAATTTGAGTTTGGGTGGCACCTGTAGAGGAAGTAACAAAGGGGGATAGCACGACCTATCGTGACACGAGATGTTGGACGAGATAATGAGAGTAGAATCACACGTGAATGAATATCCACTTTAATTAAAGCCAAACAACAATTATTTCAAAACATCAAAATACACTGAAATCCTTTACTTCATGTAAATAGTCCGTCGTTTTATTTTTTTCTCTACAAGAACTTGTCCTCCGCTGTAATTAACTACAGGTTACGTTTCTAGACATTGCGGTTGCCACACTAATACATAAAAAAAGGTTCACTAATATAACGGGATACCCTAACTCTATAAACTGAGTTATCTCCCCTGTGTCTAACTCTGTAAACTGAGTTATCTCCCCTGTGTGAAGTAGTGTGTATAAGCTGTACTGCTTTTGGAATAAACTGAATTGAATTGGGTTCAAGGGTGTTACCTGTGGTTCAGCTTGTGTATACTTTATTAGTATTCTTAGAATCGGTATACGTCAACGTTATTGTCAAGATGATATCCGAACGAAATTTATACTATCCATTTTACTAAAAATAATGTCATACTGATGGCGATTGCATTTTTGTGGGTGCGGTATGATGATGATTAAACGATTACCCACTCATCTATGTATGGCTTATTAACTGAGATGATGTGAAGCGACCTAACCTATATCTCCGTTCACCGTGGTATTCCTGACATTTAATGTCGATCTAACATTTTTCGCAGTAGTCCTAGGGAAATTGTGACGTATTTATTTTCAGTATAGAAAACCTTTTTGGTGTTTAAGACTTTTAGAGACACAACCGGATATTTTCTAATTTTTGATGTCATTATTTTAGAAATAACTCTGAATTTGAAAGTGCTGTACGAATCGGTAAGAAAGAGAATTACAGATTACAGTATATTTGCTGAATGTGTTTTGTATTTTAATCCGCCAGTTATGCTCCAGATCAGTGAAGTCCAATGAGGCTTGTTCCATATCATGTTTTTTGGTCGCAATAGCAAAGGTCATATGAAGCCGTACGGATGTATGTAGTATAGAATAAAAAGATGGCGATCCCAAGTGTACAGCGTGGGACAGAAGACCAATGGTGCTTTGTTCAAAGTCCCCTGAGCAGAAGTCAAGAAGAAAACCCCTGATTGAGGAGAGGCCCCGACATCAGTCGCATCTTAAACCAAAATGCAGCATGATACAGCAACAATATTCTTTCCTCGAACCCTGCAGGAGTGATTTAATTCATATGGATGTGGAACGCAGTGAAGAATTGTTATGTTTCGTTTTGAATTGCCCTGACCTCGTAGTACGTGTTAATGCTTCTGTTTGCGTTGGTACTAGGGGTTATCAAAGGACTAGGCCTGAGTTTACGTCGGAATAACTCATTGAATTGAGTACCTGTACAGGTGTGTGGCACCGTCTTCCTGTACCATCTCCATGATAACGACAACTCTGGTTCTTTATATCGGAAACAAGATCAGTAGATTTCAATAACATGCATACATTTCCTAATTGACATTCCACCAAGATTGACAGTCTTATAATCAGATGTTATAAATCTTCTTAATAACATAATCTTCGAATAGCTGAGTGAATTATGACAAGTACTGAATTCACGTGATCTATTTGAAGTAGCGGTTGAGTGGGATATATTATAGACATTATTTGATACCCTTTATTGATACGGTTGATTTTCCATAGATAGAGTCAATCAGATTAGGAGATATGTTAGGTTACATCATTATTATTTTATAATGATCTCAACGTTATGCTTTATGACTGCCCGACAAGGATATCACAAACGTTACAAAAACGATAGAATATCGGATCTGAACAGCCAAGCAATGATTTGTGACATGTTACAAAAATTATGAAATGTCGGAAGCCAACTGTCAATACGTATGCATGTAAATCACATTCTCAGATATTTTTGAAGATTAATTGCTACTTATAGCAAAACTGTACCTCTATGTACTTCACGAGGTACTTGTTGCCATGTATTTCGTTCGTCGAATCCAATAAGAAAAATAAATAAGATTTAAAACTTAAAAGATAATTAAATCCTCTGACAGCACCAAAATACACACTTACAGGGAAAGAGACAATCAGTAATATCTAAACATTCATTTTTGCTTACTGGATAACATTCCTCCGCACTTATTCTCGGGTACTGACTGAAAGCAGTTTCGAGTACCAACATGTTACCGGTAATTTATGTCAAATACAATCATCAGCCCGGAACGGGATCTAACTCAGGATGGCATTATCGTGTTGATCAAGATGGCTCATTATAGCAGGAATGTTAGAACCATTAACGATGCTTTTCCTTGTTTTTCTTTTTTCACCTTGAACTGTTTTTTCTACCCGGAGTTCTTTACCTTTTTCCCTTACAGTTATATTGTTGATTGGTTTGGTTTGGTATTGTTTAACGTCCTATCAACAGCTATGATCATTAAAGGACGGCCTCCCCTGTGTGCAAGAGCCATGCATGTAGTGTATGCGTGTGTGTTCTGGAAGGCTGCGATATGTTCGTGTTTGTCTCCTTGTGATAGCGCGGAACTGATGCCGACTTTATTATAGTGCTACCTCACTGAAACATACTGCCGAAGACACCCAGCAGGACCCCCCATCCGGTCACATTACACTGACTACGGGCGAATCAGTCGTCCCACCCCTAAATTGCTGAGCGTTAAGCAGGAGTAGAAACTACCTTTTTTACAGACTCTGGTGTATGTCTAGGCCCGGGGACAGAACCCAAAGGGGCGAACGCTCAACTAAAGGCCAAAAGTGAGGCATTGTCAATGGTGACATTAGGAAGAAGAAAGTTGTTTGTAATGAGGTATAATGTTGAACTTAACTCATTACAGAGTTGATGAACTCACATGTAGATTCTAAATACCTATAGATCGAATCAGCGGGAACTGTGCCATTAGGACAGGCGTTTTAACTGGATTTAAGAACTAATACTAAATTAACGATTCCAGATGTGATAAAATGTCATTTGATATTTATCAGTTTTGTAACTCGTTTCTTTTGTCGATTCTTAAAATACATTTTTTTATCTTAAACGTTACCCGTCACGAAGAAGTTTTGTTATTTATTGATCCTATTCAGCTTGGTGTTTGATCAGAATCATTGAGAGGCTTATCGACATAGACATGATTATATCCGTACAAGTTAGTGAAGGAATTAAAGTTTGTTGTTAACAGATAAGGATAATTCAGTCATTTTCCAGCCACGCCCAAAACATGTAAACAAACCGATGTGTTTTGAATTAGATAAATACAAATTAGTTTAAATGGGTTAAAATTCTTGTCCACGTATCATTACCCGAGAAAACTAGCATGTGTAATTTACCCTTTTTCAATTTGTTTGTCACTCAGTTTATTTATTTACTTAGATAGAACATGTCGGGGATATCTCGCTTTCAGAGATACATATATATCGGCGTACAGTTATACACGTAGAGAAACATGCGTACTGTAACACAGGGACATGAGAATCAAGCACAGTCGGGTGATCTCTGTCCTATAATAGTAATATCTTTTAAGTGTATACACAGGGACGAGCCTTAAAAATGAAAAATAATTATTTCTGAACAATAAGAATTTCTTTCAAAATTATGTATGAGGAATCAAATGCTTGTTAAATGGTTTCCAATTACTCATTCACCCCTGAAATTTCATAATGAACTATTCCAACATTTGAATTGGAGGAGTTCAAATGTGTCTTCAGGGGTGAATGAGTTAAGATGGAACATTGAATTATATCCACAGAGGTCTTTATCGAACGGAAATATATATCTGTTAAGCATGTTCAATGTTTTATTTTTGTCTTATATTTTCTGGAGGTGTGATTTTTTCTGACCCCTGGTCAATTTGTTTGTAGAATCAGCAGTCTTATCTGATAAAAAGACGTCTATCACTGTGTCTTCCAGGCCTGGACACTACTCCACTTGTATGTCTAGAAAATATTGTCATATATAATATATATATATTTATAGGGAGTGTATGTTACAAACTGTTTTACACATAGCTATATAGCGTACCCAGCCTACGCTATTTCAGTAATCATAAACCTATCATCGAGATAGAAAACCACTCAATGACATTTGAGAACAACTATATACCTTTTCTTTCTGACATAACGATATTTCCCAGGATTCAACGAGACGCTATGTAAATGGCAAAATGTTATAAATCAAACATTATTCTTTATAAATGCTTTGATCTCTGTAGCGAGGAAATGCCACACACAATGTATGGTCTTTCAGTCCCCACTATAAAATATATTTCATTTTGTCGGCGAAGCATACGGTAGCTATAGGTAGAAGAAGCGGATCAGATTCGCTATGGTCTGTCTGACAAATCACCAATAACGGGTCTGGGCAGTAGGACTCGAGAGATTTAGAATTAGACAATTGATTTTCGTTTGTAGTTCTGCTGCACTGAAAAGCGTCCATATCTCATTTGAAGTTTCACAGTCATGCACGATAACCACGCCCACTGATATGATATTGACCAATCCGGCACTTTCTCAATTCATAATGTCGCAAATTACTTATTGTTTGGCGTGATCCGACTTGTATGTGAAACCGATAGCTTTACCAATAATCTATATATTGAGAATGAAAATCAAACTTCTTAATCGTGTAACAGGAGAGAGAGTAGTATGGTTCAAACAAGGATCGAACCCGCGACTCCAAGTTTCCCAGTCCACTGCTCTACCGATTGAGATAAAGAGAAATTCGCTCTGGCGGAAAGCTAGAAGGCGACCGTTATTCTATGTAAATCAAAATCTGCCACATTAACAACCAACATTGACTTCATAGCAAGAAGATATTCGGAAGACCTAATGCTTTGTATTTAACAGTGACGCACGTTAAATTCACCAACGCCATTAACGGTATATCTCCAATGCAATTACATGTAGTTTGTGAAAATAAGATATTTAACATTGTCATGGTAGTATAACTAATATTTCCAAATCTTGATCTATTTGTTTAAAATATGTTTGTTTTGTTTTATGATACATTGTGTAATCAAGACATTATTTCGCAAACTATTCACCTATAGACAGACAAGTATTTGCACGTGCCGATTTTCAAATCAACGAGGTACACGTCCCCTTTACAGAGGCTTGTTTTCTATTATCGGCGTATTTCTTTGTCTGTCTTCGTTGTTTTCTAAATAAAAATATGAAATATGCGCATCTATCACTATACGACGATACTTTGATTGGTGACGTCATCGTTTGATCACCAGTAACACTTAGGACATAACAGTAATGTTCGATGAATTAAGATCCACTACGATTAAAAAGCAGTGACACATCTGGAATATTGTATCGCTGATTATAACGGTTGTGAACTACATTTTTTTTGTAAAATGATGGTCCACCGTTTATTTGATGGCGTTAAAGAGATAAAGCGTTGCGTTGGTTATGGTATTTTTCACTTGGTCGTTTGACCACAAACGACAAAGATTATTTGCACTTCAAGGTCCTTCATTCATCCCGAGGTGTTGACATCAGCTGGTACAGACCCAAACAGATACCATTCTGGCCATGTAATGAAACTTTTCCATGTTTAATTTGCAACGGGCATGTGGAAAAGTAACCTCTTACACTGTTCATGCAGAAGTTAATTGTATGTGAAATAAGTTGAATAATTAGATTATCTAGACTATACCTTGTGTTATAGCCACTGAAATAGACACGAAGGCGAATTCGTCTTCATGTGGTAGAATAGATAACATTAACATATGTTTGTATATTGTGGTGGAATATACAACTCAGGATTCGAAAATGTTGGGAAAATGATTAACACAGGCCGAAACGTCGATTTGATCACCCTCGTTAGATATCCCAACATAACAGACGCGCGTATGTTAATTATTTCTTACTAGAGTAGTTAATTACTACAATTCCCCATTGATGCTCCGTCCGCGTACACACACGAGCATGACCTGAATAGTACCCGTGATTGGATTGGTACTAATTAACTAAACACGTACATTCGTCCCTAGAAAATCAATTCCTTCGTATAAATATTCTGAATATGATTCCGTAAAAGTGATTAAACAGAACAGTTCCGTATACTGTGTGCTACCCATTCACCATAAGTTCATACAGCCGAAACTCGTTCTGAATGTGAATACAAATCAAGGTTAGAGATTTCTAATATATCGACCTCATTTCCATCATAATTAAAAAAAGGTTCTTAACCATTCATCTAACATTTTTTCTCGTGGTAACAATTGCTGTGCGCTGGATAATACAAAAGGTCTGTCGCCTCATCGCCGTGTAGTTGTTTCCAGGGTACTCATACAATGGAATGTCGGGAAAATGTAAATATGGCCGACTAACCAATCAAATTAATATGCATATACATTCATGTATCTCTACACTTGTTCATTGTACAATCCCATGGGTATTTGTTTGTGATATAAGTGGCAATGGCTGACGTACCGAAACCAGTTCTTACAAAAAAAGACACGTTTATATTGGTAATCGTGAAAACAGTATTGGCTGTATGTGTTGTTTTGGGTAAAAGTGAAGATATCTGTAGACAAGAATGGGTTCCTCAGTAGTCCGTTGAATTTTGCTGTCTGATTTTGTAATTGGCATGCCCAGCAATTTTCAGCATATTAATATTAAACTTTTATTTCTATACCCATCCCCACTCTACAAAGAAGTTAGTAGTTATACTAGAGACAAACTTGTCCGATCGTCTGTCCGTCTGTTCGGATAACGAGTCACCAAATTACCAGGTTTAATTGGAAATTGGTAGAACTTACCAACATCAGCGGAAGCTGTGTATGTGTATCTAACACTTACCTCTGAGAGCACTTTGACAGAGTTATTGCCCTTTTGGTATAGGACAGTGTTGTTAAGATAACTATAGTTCCCTGATACATGTACAAAGCAAGTTTCAATCATAATACCGCGGTACAGGTCTGTCAGCATGCTGTCACCATGATTAGACTCATGAGAGTCACCTATGTACGATCGGAGAGTGTATATATAAGGTAACAACAGGCTTAAAAACTCTACTTGGTATTTGAAACAAATAGCTTGAAATACCTTGTTGTGGTTTCTTCAGAAAATTTATCGAATCATTTTATTATGAATTCATCAGAATTGCTCGTTACAGTTTGATGTTTAAAAATAACTCCGAGTCGGGATTTCTGAATCTCAGAGAATCCCTGAAAATCCACTAATATGCCACTTTTGAAATTTGTCCTTGCGGTTTGGGATAGTCGCTGCAATAGATAACGATCACCGCTTATTTAAATACAAACAACGTAAGTGTAGTTGTTTACACTACTTCGTAAATACAGCTTCCCCGTGAGATGTGTAAATATTTGTTACTGGACTAGTTAGCTCACTGGGTTTCCTGTATACGGAGGTTAAGTAAACACCGTATTGATGTAAAAAATAAACACCGTTATACATCTGTATAGGTTTTTTTTTTATCATTAGTCCTATTGTTAATTTTGTTTGGAATAATAATGTATAATTCATTAGTAAAGCACTTGATTACATTTATTTATGTTACATTAGCCAAACTGAGAAAACGATTTTTTCTCTCAGAAATTTCATACTGGAAAACACACATAATAAAAATATATCTACTGGTTTTATACACCCATTTTGAGGGGTATTATGGTATTACTGAAAACAGAATTTGACATGTCTATTGATAATCAGACTCGAGAAGATATTGTCGTTTTGCCATAGTTCTCTGAATGTCTAGTGGAGCTTTGTCCAGACTGACCTTAAAGTGTTGGTAATTAAGTGGAAACCCGGCCCAGTTAATTGTTTGTGAGCGAAGAAGTGTTCTCCCGCGGGAAAATTTTGGACACGTGGTCATTTGTAGGAATGTAGTTATGGTCACTCAGGGCCGATAAATTGGACGAATTTTATCTGTAATCAATAATTACTTGTAATGAACAAGTCAATTAAGGGCTTATAAAGGATCTCAAGAACACGGTCCGATGAAGATAAAACCCCTTTTATTTACAATAATGGGGTTACTTCACATGGTCCGGAATTCCGTTTTCCGGTCATCGGTTCGGGTTTTAGAACACAAATAGATAAGTTTTACGACCCCGTCTGTGCTTTACTGGTACGAGAGACAATGCTAATATACAAATTGCTTTTTTCTCTGTTGTAACCACATCGTTAAAGTACCTAACATAGTTTAACTGTCTCTGAAATATTCGCAAAGATAGTGGCTTTTCTACGACAGCCAGTAATGGAAACCTCGTTTGACCAGAAGTACAAACCACTATCTGTGGTGTGCATTATTTAGTGAAGATAAGAGCAATATATCAGTCGTATATTTCTATTTTTTATGTTTTTATGTTAGTTACAAACATTTTAAATACATATTTCGTGACTGGGTCGTAACGATGACGAAAATCAGATTCCGGCAAAAAGAAAATCCTTTTAAGATTCATTATTGCAGATCAGTGAAATAAAACTGATTTTAAAAGCAATAGAACAAAACAAATATGTTGAAATTGTAAATCGAAGTATATATTGAACAAAATAGTATTACGTTAAATAGACTCTTATTTCTTACTTTTCCTATTTTCCTCAATACATGTATTCAGTCCGTCTCTCGATCCATCGTATGCGCCATCATATGGAATTATTACAAAGGGAGGTCATTCTGACAAAGCTGTTTTAACAATTTTTATGTAGACTATGACTAATAAAGACATGAAGTAAAGCATTGGTGTATATGCAGTGATCTATTTGCTGGTTAAGGCTTCCGTACCGACGCGATAATTGAAGCTGTACTAACTTCCTTTCCCTAAATCTTCCCTGTCGATAACCATTGAACGGCGGTCCATAAACTTGGGCTCACTCCGCCAGGGCTCGGCCGAGGGGAGATAAACCTTGGCCTCACGCGGAGATAGACCCAGTTTGCCCCGTCTACGAGCCGCTGTTTATAGCCAATTAAGGCCAGTGTTTGAGACAATTAATGGTAAAAAGCAACCTACGTATTGATTAGGCAAAGATCGGACCAACACACTTTGGGTAATTTTCTTTGAAAATGTTTACAAAGACAAAGATAATAACGAAATCCGATCACTTACAAATCGTTGCAGTGCGTGTAAAATTAACTGTTGGTAATATACCATAAAAGATGCGTTTTAGCTCTTTTTAGGCAGTTTTTCTCTATTTCAAACATAAATAAACTTTTTTTTCCAGGATCAAAGACTTTCTGAAAGTACCACAAATGGAAGACAATGCGAAAGCTAAGCGCTAAATATAAAATATAAAAGTAGACTGTTTGTGCCCCTATGGCATAATTAACTGCTATAGTTACAATTGTCGACTTTAATGATTTTATGATTATCATTCAACAGATGCAAAAACGTTAAAGGTATGATTGCTGATGTATATACTGAGCGATCACCTTAAGGCGCGAGGTTGTAGCTGAGAACACTTTGATCGTCATTCACCTTACTGAGGAATCGTGTGTCGCTGCTTAGTTGACAGACCTCCAGGACGGAAGTTTGAATGTTTCAAAACGCAATAAGATTGCGTCATCATATGCTATGATATGATATCAGGTTTTAATACACTAAAACGGAAAATGCTTTTCAATAATATTTAGAAATATAGATCAGCGAACCCATTATCATAACGAGATAGACACTATATACTGCAGTATCAAACACTGTAAAGAAATCAGTAGATATGTACACGATTTGGCCTTATGAGGCAATGGTCATATGCACACAAATGAAGCATCGTATAGTTGCAATATTTGTGGTTTTCTTTTTTTGTTGTTGTAAATAATTCAGTCATGTATATGAATTGGACAATATTTCTTATAAGATTCATCAAACAAGTAGAGAAATGTTCATGGGAGTCCCTGTTTGGCGCGTTTGAAATATTCTCAGCGAACCAACACCACAAAAAGCCGTAAAGGACTAAACAATAGAGAATGCGGTCCCGATTCATCAAGAGAATTGAAAATCCACGAATTGTGTCTATAGATACATTTTATATGATACATTGCTCTTGTACATAGCATGTACCTCAAGAATACTAGCATATCAACCCATATTCACAAATAAACACTAACGATGCTTGTATTCTAATTCATTTGAAAATTTATTCGAAGAACATTTAAGTAATTGTCTATAAATCATGTTTGGCTTGTTTTACTGACACGTCTAATTAAGGATAAGTCCAATCACGCCTTTTTTAAATATTGTTGTTTTGTTTTGCTTCTAATAATTCTGTAGAATTTAGAATTTTATATTTGCCTTGTACATTTCAGCCAATCTTGCCAGCTTTCGGGCCCTGTTTGTCCGCATGCCACAGATGCACCTGTCAACACTTCCCGCCAAAACAATACGGAACTCCTCTGTTGAAGCATGTGCAGAACTGTGTGTAAGAGAGGTGGAGTTCGAATGTATGTCCTTTGACCTGGATAATACTGTTGGAAGTTGTCGACTACAGAACCATACTCACGAAGAACTTTTTGTAACCCTTCAGGTGTCTACATTCACCGATCATTATAGAAGTAAGTACTGTAATCTTGTATAGTTCCGAACATGTCGGTTCTTGACAATTTCATTTTTATAAAGAAATACTGTTGCAATGTTATACATAAATTTGAAAAGTTGATATATACGTTTACATAATACGATGTGTTTACAAATCATATATTTCGCTACATAATTTATATTTCTTTTGACGTTTGATATGTTCTGCGTTTATGCTTATAATGATCATCTTTATTTATAATTGATGACGAAATTGAGTCAAGTACTCATCTGACATTTGATGAAGTTATACATTTATTTAGAAATGTACAGTAATTATAAAAAGAAACAATTAAAACGATAAAACACGAAGAAGTATGAAATATTCCTTACTAAGATAAATCCGTAAAGCTTCTCTTTGCTCTTTGAAAGACCAACGCGAAGTTTATATAATGTTCCTTGGTAGGTAAAATATTTCTTAAACATGTCTGTTTTAAATGACGATGGGTAAAATAAGCTGTGAGACATAGGTCTAATACATCACAGTTTATAACAACTCTTGATGCTCTTTCTTATCATTTTCTTCAGGTTGGTAAGTATGGAGTATGAAAAGTTCTTTTTACACAACCAATACGAGTTTCTATGTGATACGGCTACGCTGTAAGCGTATGTACAACAGCGTTGCCAAATCGACATCGATTTTGTGTACAACTAGTACACATTTTACACCTTTGTGTGCATACGCTTTACTGATCATTTGTCTGATGAAGGTGACAGTGTACAATACCGTACTAGTAATCGAAACATCACATAGAAACTCTTATTGGTTGTGTAAAAAGAACTTTTCATAATTTTGATGCTCTTATTTGCAGTCTCTCAAGCTTGGTTGCATTTACATGGGTAGATATGTTAAACATGAAGAATGTTTTTTTAAAAATATTCTCAATCGCTTTATTTAACATGTAAAATGACAGCTTTTTCATACTTTGCTAACATGAGCAGTTCAAAATAAACGTCCATCGACAGTTACACCTAGTATTGACAACCATTTTAACAGAACGACACCCTTCAGGGATATGTTTGTCATTTATAACGTCAACGAAAAAGCCTCAAAGGTAGAATTATCAGCATACATATGTAAGTATAGAGTTTAAAAGAGGGGTTGTTTGTTTCTATGGGTTTTGATGTACTCCAACAGCTTATAATTAAGTCATATGAAAACGGGATTAAAAGAGGGAAAATCGGTGATACAAATGATGAACATCAGAGGACCAAGTATCGATCCCTGCTGAAGACTCTTTACGAGACTGGAAATGTGTAAATCAATGCTCCGATTCATGATTTTGCAGAAATCTTGTGCCACACGCTCAACACAGTAATAAAGAAATTCTGCACTGATATCATTCAACATTTGCCCCCTATATTTTATCCCCTTAATATACTTACAACAAAAGAAACATTCTTTACGCTACCATGTTTCTTTGTAGAATAAGTACTAACGCTTTTTAACATACCCGTTTCAGGAAATGTTAAAAAACAGGAGCAAAAGAAATGTAGAAAAAAGTTACACAAAAGTCATAACCCTTGAAGGCTAAAGGGATCGATAGCGTCGATAATATAGAACAGGCATGTTTAGGATCGTCAACTCTGACAAAAACACGTGTTACCCCAGGCACATCACACTGCTCCATGTTTACCATTAGCGTAGCTTTTTACGGTATCTTGAAATTTTCGACTTAAATATGATCGATTGTGGTCTACTGTTTCCTCGAAATAATTACGCAATAAAGTTATGATTATGTTCATAATGGAAAGAGTTAGAATGACATCGTACTATCTAGAGAGCGAGCACCACTGCCTTACATACAGCGGGATTACGACACCAATGTCCTGTTAACGGTTTGCTCTATACAGTAATCTTCCAATCGTCTCTTATTTGAGAACATTATTATTACTTATATTTTAATAAATATACGGTACATTTGATAGAATTAATGTCTTCGTGCGTGTGCATGTCATTTCGATATTATATAAACAAGTAAAAACTGACAGTGATTCTATATATATAGACAACATACTACATAAAAGGGACCAATAGGGCCGGCGTTTCTGTACTAGGAAAACAAACTTCCCTAAAACAGATTATATATGAAGTGAGGTGCATATCAATATTCTTAACAAACTCACTTAAGCAGAACACTAGTCATTTTTTCTATCTGACAAAAGCAATACATTTGGTAGAACATATGTATTGACGGTGGTTCTAGATTTGGGGAGAAATTCTCTTAAAATTTTAAACATGCCCCATAAGACCCATTGCCACCATTGTAAGTGTAATTCTGTATTACAATTTTTTCCCTAAACAGACCAACAAGCAGTTACTTTACTTGACCAGACCAATTTGTAGAAATTCTATACTAGGAAATAAGATATAGTGTGCATAAAACAGACTAATTCGCAGTGTTGTTAGTTTCAATAGTAGGAACGTACTTCTTCAAACAGACCAGTTAGCAGTAATTATGTATTGTTAAATAAACGTCCTTAAACTGACCAATTTGTAGTAGCCCTACATAAGAACACAAGCTAGGTTACACATAAAACATATCAAGCTCCGGTGTTTCAATATTAGGAACGTACTTCTTCAAACAGACCAATGAACGTCCTTAAACTGACCAATTTGTAGTAGCCCTGCATCAGAAAACAGGCTAGGTTACACGTAAAACATATCAAGCTCCGGTGTTTCAATATTAGGAACGTACTTCTTCAAACAGACCAATAAGCAGTAATTATGTATTGTTAAATGAACGTCATTAAAATGACCGTAGCCGGAAGTTTATTTGTGATATCAGAATGTGAATCTTTACTTATTTGTTAATATATAATGTAAAGGCCCGGTCACACAGCATTTCGCGTCTGTATCGCGGGTAAAATTTCGCGATTTTTTTTTGCCCGCGGTTGCCCGTGGTGGAAAATGTGCAAAATTGGCTTACCCGCGGTTTACCCGTGGTATGTCCGCGGAACAGACGCCGGCGACTGTTCCGCGTCCTTATCGCGGGTGAAGCGCGGCGGTACCGCGGCCTACCACGGGTATAATAAAGCAGCCGAACCGGGCTGTAGAAATCATAACCGCTCAAGACACTTGGTTCTGATGCTGCTGGAGCAGCAAGACGAGGTCATTACGGTGACGGGGATCCATGTTCACCCCTTGACGTCTGGAGCACAACTGACGAATGCTCGGCAAATCGCGCTTTTTATATACCTAAAATCAGACGTTGTACGGACGCGATTAGGCCGTGGACAATCGTATTTGGGACGTGTACAAGACGCAATTGAACGTGATTAGGCCGGTATTGGGGCGCGCTGTTTACGCGGAGAAAGGCGTTTGTCCGTGTTTACACGCGGTACACACGCTAATGCACGTGATAACAACGCGGTACAGACGCGGAACAAACGTGCTATGACCGTGCTCCACCCGCGATTACCCGCTAAAATTTCGCGTCCTACCGCGTGTAACCACGTCTTAACCGCGGCCGTAGCACGTCCTAGCACGTTCGTTCCGCGTCTGTACCGCGTCTTTACCGCGTGTGTACCACGTGTACCGCCCCCGATTACCCGCGGTCTAAATTTTTGGGCAGCCCAAAACTTTTTCGCGCGGCCAACCGCGTGTGAATTTCTTACCGCGTGTAACGACGGGTAAAGTACGGCTGTATCGCGTCTTTATCGCGACCTCAAAGCGTCCAACAGCGTCTGCTTCACGGGCAGAAATTTTTGGCCGTGATTCGGCCGCGATACGCCCGTGGAGGGCTGTGTGACCGGGCCTTAAGACGAATACTGACACTTGATAGAATATTGTATGTATATTTATATATATGTTTATGTCATAAATTTTGGAAATATAATAAAAAAAAAAAAAAAAATGTCTGGGAAGTAAAAATAAATAAATAAAAAAATGACCGTAGCCCTACGTCAGAAAACAGGCTAGGTTACACGTAAAACATATCAAGCTCCAATGTTTCAATATAAGGAAACAAGGAACCTACACAAGATAAGTGTTTAGTGATTTCATATTAACAACAAGCAAAATAAAACACGTGACTATTGCAGCGTGTATATATTAGAAAACAAACTACATAAACCTAAAGCAGAACAGAAGTTAGTGATCGACAAATAAACTATACATACAACGGGCAAACTTGTAGTTGTTATGAATTAGGTTAGTCTTCATAAAACAGATTTCAGTAGTTTTGTATAGGAAAGCAAAATACACAAAACACGAAACAGTAAGTGGTACTATATTAGGAAATACCAACCACATAAATACAACTGTGGATCAATTGGCAGAGCATCGAGGTAAGAAATCAAATTACATGATGCAGGTGAAATATCTTGATGGTGCTTTATAAGTATCCATGTAGTGTCAACGAACACGTAATATGTTCTTTAATTGAATAAAACACAGGTGTGATTCCCTTCCAGTCATTGAGTTACATTGACAATTGAACTATCAAAGGCAAGTCTACTTTTACGCCAAAGGAACGTGAAAAGCAGTTTGTTAACGGTACAATTTGTATCTTTATATATACCCTGTACGTTACAATTAAGTTAAAGTGGAATGTAATTAAGCGTTTGATTCAATATAACGGTGTGGTAGAGATATTTAGCGTTACATGTGATGTGTTTGTCCACACATCTCTCTGCCTCAGATATATCTGTGGAATAATTTCCCAAGTCGTCAGGTCAACTCAACTGACCTTTCCTCGCGACGCCTGGTGCTAAACAGTCAATGACGTCATCGACTAGTTTTTTCAATCAATATTTAACACTTTATACAGAACTGTAAAAAACCCGAGCAGTATAAGGCTAAAGTCTTCACACTGTCACCACGTGGGCGATTGTACTAGGATTTGGATTCAAATTAAGTATGTTCAATGTATAAAAAAAGTCTAAATACTAGCTTAAATGCATTTTGCATACGAAATTAACAAGGATAATCGAGTCATTTGATGGCAGTAATATTTTCTTACATTAATATGAAAATGAAAATGAACGTCATAGTGTCCTTATATTGTAAAGAATGACAAGTTTACACAGCAGATGTTCCCGAAAAATATCTCTTATTTTGCGAATTGCAATCTACGACACATCTATTACACACGTACTGAGGAAAAATTCTATTTCCGTAAACTGTCAAAAAATAACCTAACAGTTTGTTAGCAGTCTTCACCTAGACCAAACTGTTAAAACTACTATGGTAGAAATTTACCGACCGATGTGGCAATATTATCGTAAACAAAACTAAAAGTAGGCGTTTTGATCACCAGGGAATGATACTATATATAATATGATAGAAGCAAAATTCTTATTGTGAAACTTACCAATTTCTGTAACCAGAACGACGTTGTTGTTAGGGTTTTAAACAATTATGCTAAATAGGGAACCAATTGATGGAACCGCAACAAGACACCGCAATTCACTACTGTAAAACGTGTAAAAGGTCTATCCTGGAATTGTTTTTGAAAAGGGCAAAATTCTTAGCAAAATATGTCGCAAAACATATTGAGATGAAACTTTATATCCAATTAACTATACATGTCAAAAAACCCCAACAATATGGCCAGTGTATAGACCAAGGGCACCAACTTACCGTATACGATGATAATACCGTCACGATACTACAACGTTTTCGTTAGTCGTGTAGGCGACGACTGGTACCTAATCTTAAAATACATTATGATGTGGTTGCGAAATTATCTACATTTAGACGATTTTGTGTTTGCCATTTTTTCCACATGTCTGGCCCTCGGAGGTGTGTCCAAATGCCGGAGAACAGCCCGCAAGGTTTCTCCCATCTTTTAGTGTCGCTCAAGATAATTACGTGCTGGCCAGGATATGGCTTCTTTAGATGAGATAATGACGTAAACACACAGATGACCCAATTACACCGACTGTCCATGACTTGGGAGTCCTGAAGCCCTAGATGTAATGATACGTGTGTCTATACCGCTACATAGACCTAACTCTACATTTTGATTCGATATTTAACGTTAATGATCGAATAAAGTATCTCTTCACCGGTGTAAAGAGTGGAATACATCACAGTTGATTAACTCATGTCATTCTTATCTATAGTTTGAGCACAGCCAGCAATGAGCGGGTAGATCGGTCCTTATGTCGCCAAGGACTCTGTATTTTTCCAAAATTTACCAATTTTTCGCTGAATCTACCTTTAGCTATAGCATATTGGTGGAAATTGAAATTCGTGAAAGAAAACAGTAGCATGAATTATTGATATAAAAGTTCCATATATTGATATATGATGAAACAATGACATTTGAAATTATATTTGAAATATACAGTCTAATAATGGATGTACTGGCATCTGGCTATATCCGGTCTTTAACGCTCTTAAATATGCTGACGTTGTTGAAATAAATTTATTCAATAATAGATATTCTATATAAGATTTTATGTCAAGTTACATACTTACAATAAATGATTGGATACGTGCTTCTTTGCATATTGAATCATAGGTATATATATAAATGAATAGCCATACGTTTTCCGTTGAATATCCTTTATATTTCACGAGAACGGCAGAGTGGTGGCACACTCGTGAAAACATTGAAGTCTTCTTCTAAACTAGTGAAATATGAGTGATATCACACACAAAACCATCAACGATTTCGTTAATTTTGTTTTTAGATCTTTAAAATGATCTTTGACATGCTATTGATATGAAATATAGGGTAACAGTCTACCGAACAATTGTCGAAGATTTTGTGATTGTGATCGAAAAAGTAAACGATTGTTACGAATCAAAAACTATTTCACTGTTCTAGGTGAGTGAGTTTTGTCTTTACGGCTGTAAGTGTGAATTTCTTTTTTACAATAAATTTAAATGAACTCGGAATTTTCGAAATTCCTTCACTTTTCAAAATTCCTGCACGAGCTCAGGTAAGGCGAAACCAAGTATGGTGTGATTAAGTTATTACAAAATTCAGTTGTAAGAACATCAAATCACAGTAATCGTATAATCGTATTATATCGAAAAACAATAAATATAGAGTAGTAAACAAAATAAACTACTCAACACACCAACACATGGTATACAGATCAAATAGTTCAATACGTAATTCGTAGTATTAAGAACAAATGTTCAAAACAGCAGATATACACCAATACACATCGGATTAAAAAAAGGAATATCAACACACAAATGATAGTATTCAAAACAAATACACAAGCAACAGATATACATGTACACCAATACACATCGAATTAAAAAAAGAACAAGCATTTCATCACACAAATTGTAGTCTACTGAACAAATATACAAGCAGCAGATATACATGTACACCAATACACATCGAATTAAAAAAAGAACAAGCATTTCATCACACAAATTGTAGTCTACTGAACAAACATCAACAGCGGAATACTATTTCGCTGTTTATGCTGTGAAGAATCCATATGCCGTGTCATTTCCAACACATACGGTCATACCGACAACGAGTGACTAATAACACATGCATCTCGTTAGATATAAAACGATAATCATTGACTACAATTAACTTAATGCTGACCAGGTTAGAGAACGAATGCCAACTAATCACATTTCTTTGGTTTTAAATCAGCCGAATAATTGTAAATTATCCGTGGAGAGTTACCGTCGCGGTATGTTAGGGGTGATTGCTAGCGCGCGTGGCCCGCTCCAGGTCCACAAAGACAAGTCTGGTCTTCTTAAAGACAGTTTCACGACTTTCAGTGTAATATCTATATTGTCAGTCTGGGTCTGAAGAAAAGTCAGTAGTATGATAGGGTGAAAATATAAGATGGGACATCTTTGTTATCATACAGATATATATACAACCGATTTTGTTCATACCTTAACTTTGTAATCATGTAACTTTCAGTTTGGCTAAGCTAATCTGTACCTCGTCAAACAAGTTATCGGCATGTTCATTTAACATAAAATATAGCTGTGTCATTGAGTACTTTACTATGCCACCATCTTAATGCTGTTGACACATCATGAAACAAACACGGGTGTTAGATTATTTATATATCTCCATACTAGCGAAAGTGGTTTGAGGGTTAGAATAATAAACAGTTATTCAAAATGATTCCAATATTTCAAGTCAAATGAACCTCTTCATATTTGCGTGGTTTGAGATCTGAACAAACTTGTAAACTGATTTTTTTTTTCACATTTCTTATAATTTATCTACTTTAATCGCCGAATCATACAAAATAAATAAAAATCACGAATATGATATGTGGTTGATGTATCAATCAATTACTTTTTATGACATCTACTAGAAACTAGTTTCAGGGCCGTTTTCCTCGTGCGTAATAGTTGTTTACGTCGTGCGATAATTTTAGTACCCACATGGACATGCTGACTTTTGTTTTTCAAACGTTCAGACTAAGCTGGAATAATGAACTGATACATGAATGGTAAAACTAGGTAAACTCTTGTATTCTTGCAATAAATCATTAATCCCGCCGTACATGAATGATAGCATAGCAGATGTCATGTAGCATAAAAGAGCACTCAGTATAAGACACCATTATTTGTAGCAGAAATTTGCTAGTTCATGTTTCATGTCACATTGACATTATCATGTTGATACTTTACAGACTTTGGGACTATTAATTGATAGAATTGATAAATAAACGAAAACACACACACGCACAGAAGCAAATGTTTAGTTGTAAAGAGCTGGATGACATTGTGGCGTTTAAAGGGACATTGTATTAAATTCGGCGACAAATTACATGTACATGATCAAATACGACTTTTGACATATACGACAAACACACGCATGGGCCGAGAAAGGCATACCAGAAGTGATGTGGTTTTATTGTTCCTTTCGCTTCAGATGTTCAGATGCATTTCACAAAAAATGTCACATTTCCAGATGATCTAGACGCACTAAAACGATGAGGAATTTGATTAGCTATTTAGAGACAAAAACACAGCGGAGTATCAATTTATTCTGCATTGTATCAGACTATACGGCAATAAAACCCAGCGAATCTCTCCATTTATCATAACAATGATACTACAAACATTCATCTACACATCTGTACCATCTGGCTGTATCAAACACACACGATAGTCTACTGTGTATCGAGTAGTATACATAAGGTTGGCTCTCTGATTGCGTGTCTGGGGTTATCCCCCGTGTCTATCGTATGTAAATTTGTTTAGACGGAATGTTGTGTGGTTCCCTCGGGATGTATATGAGGCATGTTTTTTTATTATCCGACTTCAGTAGATTTTGACTCCCACATGTCGGGTTTGTGATCTGCATCGCTGTATGTCACGCATTTAGGTGTGAACAGGGAAAAGACGGCTCGTTTTTGTGCGTAGTGTTGCCAGTCTATGTAACGTCCAGACCCCTTGATGTATTCTTGTATCTGTAATACAGACTGTAGTTTATCTGTCTGTGCTATACTTGTATCTAAAGGATTCACAGGACACTGCAGTTTTATCGGTCAATGCAATTGTCTGTTTCCTGTTCATTGTATTCTAGTAACTGTAATATATATTGTAATTCCAACGGTCTGTGTAAAATGTACTACCCCCTCCCATGCTGCTGTAAAGTCAAATCTGTAATAAGCATTTTCCATTGTAATTTTACCTGTCGATGTAATGTCATACCCCAGTGATGCTGTATTCTAGAACAACGTATCTGTGGTATTCACTGCAGTTTTAACGTTCCGTTCTTATATCTGTAATGTACGTTATTGAAAGGGTCATCATTAGTCGTTTCTTACGGCATTGGCGTACAGCAGGCCTATTCTGTCCCCGATCAAACAAAAATGTTAACAGAGATATATTAGTTTGGATATGACGAATAAACAATCTAAAATGAAGAAAGACTTGTATGTAATGTAGTTCCGTTTGTACAGCACGTGACAGGACTGCGTAGTGATATTTCACGCGCACATTCAAGTGGAATAACGTGTCTTATGTATCCTGAAAGTACTAAACAAACTGTAGGAGGTCTAAAATCTAATAGGTTATGTTTCTGCTGAAAGTTATTTTTCAGAGGTATGGGAAAGTAAAGTATTGTATACCGTCGTATCAATGTACATGTAGCATCGGAGTGATGTGCTAAACATGACAAATACTTCTCTAACAGTTAAGGAGGAATCCATGTTGTACCAAACTCAGTTATTAATGCACAATTAATGTCAAAATTAATTACACCAAGATCAAATTGATAACAACACGAGACACATTAACAAAACAAGAGAAGACAACCCTGTATTTGATAACGAGACATACTTACCAAACAACAAGGGAGTACAACCCTACATCCGATAACGGAACGATATGCATAAAGCAAACAACAAGAGAAGGTAACTCTATATTTAATATAAGACTTAATCATATTATTTATTGAGATGTATTTCTTTAATTCCAGCATCATATGAAAAATTATTCAATCGAATTCCAAATCACGTAGTGACATTTGAACATAAACGGAAAATTCCGGATCTCACAGTAGAAGAATGTGCACGACGATGTGTTTTAGAAGTGAACTTCCGGTGTCAGGGATTCGATTACGAGGTTCGACAGAGAAATTGTTGGTTGTCTGACCTCACACCTAAAGATTCGGGGGGAGTGATTGTCCTACCTGGGACCGACTTTTACGAAAGAATATCAAGTAAGTAGAATGATATATATATTTGACGCTTAAAATGTGCCAAAATATTTGCAGCTATGTTAGTTGTTTTGTTTATTGAATAAGAGAGAATGTCACCTCCCATCAGGAATTAAAACTAGATAAAAAAATAAATAATCACCACCGAATCATTATTATATTCCAGTTTTCATGTACAAGGGTAAACAACCTAGTTACATCTCTATTAAATATGTAAGTAATTTCTTAATTTTGTTATTTTGCTATATTTCAGATGGCCCTATGGAAAAGTTTGTTAATTTCGGGTATGGAACTTTACAGCAGATTGAAGGAATACAAGTTTACAATAAAATTATACTTGGCGTTACGTTAGACGCATGCGCACAGTTGTGTTTGGCAGAAATTTCCTTTCGGTGTTACAGTTTTGATTTTATATTCAATGACGATTCGTGCCACATGAGTCAGTATATAGCTGCCAACGTTCACGGGATTAGCACGACATTCTCTGAAGATTTCAAGGCGATGCATTTTGAGCTCAAAGGTAAGAATGACGTAGAGCCTGATTCATTATTACAGGAAACGTTCCTTTTCAGGTAAAATACATTGATCTGTGAATTTATTAATTAACCTAATCGTTGAATATATATTTGTTACGCATTTGCAAATTCGATTAATTCAAATGCATATTTTTCGCGATAATGAAATGAAATATATACTATATAAGTATTCATTCTAAGGTAATAAGAATGAGCAACTCCTGGTCGACAAAGACGATCATTGTCACTCTTCCAACAGCTTCGAACATTGTTACTTTCGTTGATCTTTGTAACAAATATTCTATCAATCTCCTAGGACGATCGATATGGTGTGTAGTTAAAAAATGAGACACTTTACCTCTTTGGTATCAAAAATACTTCCGCACTGTTTCAATATCATGCTTCCTTTTGGCAGTTAATTTCGTGTATATGAACATATTGCACCCTTCTGATTGACAAGCTGCTCCGTACCATGTCAAGCAAGTTATGTCTATGTTTAGTATATTTGAATTGCAATTATAATTCGTTGAATAATTCATTATTTTACTTTGCCGAAGGCTCTTTGCATATCATGAAACGACTACCCGTGTGAAATTATCTTAACATTACGGTGTGTCTTGTAATTTGTCATCGCTACGTAACAGAAAAAGAATTGATCATTTGGAAAATGATAAGAAAAAACACCTATGATGTATGTAAAGTTATTCAATAATATATCACGTTAAACTTTACAAGAACGACCTATATATCAACTCGAGCTCTTTTTACTATCCCTATGATTGCTCCTGCCCTTTTTAACTAATGGCGTTTGATCTCCGACCAAAAATGAATATATATTTGCTTAAGAGTTGTACGTTTTAATGCCATCAATATTAATTCGTCAATACAAGCCAAAATCGACCGTAGCCGTGTAGTGATAGAGTTTCTAAATTACACAAAGTCGTCAAAATGAGTATAGTGAGGGAAATCAGGAAAACTCCCCACTCCAAAAAGGCGATTGACTGCAGGATATATCGTTGCAAAAAATATAGGAACAAATATTAACAAGACTTATAGATTGTAATTCAATGTGGTGACTCATAATTACTGGCCGTCGTTAAATGGGTTTAGCAGTGATACATTGTATGTTGCTACCATCAGTGGACACCGATGTCCATTGAAAGACGTTCTTGTGAATCAATAATTTTGAGCAAAAGTGGCAAGTACATTTTATTGCTAGAAATTACTGGTATTGCAGTATAAATCTAAAATGATACTATGGAATGATATGTACATCGTCATTAATTCTTATGCTGTTAAGATTAGTATTTAAATCTCCTAAAAATAATGTTATTAACAGAAAATATAACTTTCTAAATCACTGAGTATTCGACAAGACACGTTTGATTTCTAACGCAAGTTGTCACAGACGACACCTTTAGGCCAAGCTCTTCTTAGTGCTTATCGAAATGATTATGATGGTCGTTATCGCAAGCTATGACCATATCGAGCATCATTACAAGGTTGAACTGACCGTAATGGACATTGTATCACGGACAGTTACTAACACTGTAGCACGGAAAAATTGCAGTATTGAACGTCATCTGAATTGGTAAAACGTAGGGCCGTGATTTGGTAGCGCTGGCTGGCCTTTAGAGCGACATATCGGGCGGGCAGTTAATAAATTACACAGTCCGTCCTCTGATGAACTTGTAGTATAAGTCAGACAACCTTAATTATAAGTTCCCACAAATCACCACCGGACGTCTGTCCATCTCCCTCGCAGATATTTAACGTGTACTCTTGTCTACTGGTCATTTATAAAGGAAGAATGCGGCCAGTACACAAAGAGAGAAAATTACAATTTGGGTAGGCAAGGAATGAGCCGAATCCTTTTCAATATCCAAGTTTTGTTCGTGATAAGAATCGTGAGCATGCAGCACTAGGTGTACAAACGTATACTACATTAACACTGTTTGGCGTACTTCTAGACGAGATAAACAAACATAACTCAACCATATTCAAGAAGACGTACAAAAACAGAAATAAACTATTATCTAGTTGATATTTGAAATTGACGTCAGTATTCCATCGAAATAACATTAGATTAATCTCAGCACAAATATTAAATAAAACGAGATTATTTTGTTGATTTGTCGCCGATTTTTAAAATCAACAACGGGTTATGAGTCAGATATTGTGAATGTATGAGGAATGTACATTTTTTTAATTTGTTATAAAATATAATTACACGTGACAATCATATCTATAAACCATGTTTTATACCAGTGTATATCGTAATGCTGTGTATGATATCTGTAGACCATGCTAGACAGTACTAAAACAACTATAAGTAGTGGGATTTCTAAGCTGTAATACTCCAGAAATTGCTCGTGTATTAATGAAGTTTTGATCAGAAGAGAAAAAGGATGTTTTTCTTGTAAGTACGACTTAAATATATTTTACTTCCATTTATTTTCCATACAAAATATCACACACTTATTCAGATTAATATATCTGTACGTAATTAGATGACAGGCAAAGGTCAATATGTCTATTTTAATTAACTGTCTCTTTGACTTCGCATTTATAATGTAAACATTTGATACATTTACCACAGGGTGGGTAGTTCGGTAAGAGGGAGTGTAAATCAGTAAAAGTGACAAAATACGGAGACGGTTACAGGCGAAACCTTAATTGTATTACACGTGTCTACAGGGATGCTGAAAGTCGTATATAAAGCCGAAACGTGTCACTGAAATTGTGTGACATTGATATACGTATCTAACTTTTTCTCTCTCTCTTTCCCGGATATACTGTATACTGAAAGAAAATCAAGCATAATGTACTTAAATGCGAAGTGCGGAAACACTTTTTTTTATATATTTTAACCTGTCAATGCAAAAAGTAAAACAAAGTAAACCTTTACTGTATCTTATGGTAATTTGGTACCATACATGTAGGTCAAAAAGGAAAAGATATGCCTAAAGTGGCCCGAAGAAATAAAATGTATGTAGAATACAGCGAAAATATAAAGTTGCCTATATAACTCTTTATAACGTTAGCAATTTACAATTTATGTCTGCAAAAGAAACTCAAAGTAAACTAAAACCATACAGAGTCATACGGTAAAGTAGTGGTAAACGGTTGGTGTATCCAGGGAGACACGGAAGTCACTAGGACCTGACAGAGCCATACGGTAGCGTAGTGGTAAACGGTTGGTGTATCCAGGGAGACACGGAAGTCACTAGGACCTGACAGAGCCATACGGTAGCGTAGTGGTAAACGGTTGGTGTATCCAGGGAGACAAGGAAGTCAATAGGACCATACAGAGCCATACGGTAGAGTAGTGGTAAACGGTTGGCGTATCCAGGGAGACAAGGAAGTAACTCAGACCATAAAGAGCCATACGGTAGAGTAATGGGAAACGGTTGGTGTATCCAGGGAGACAAGGAAGTCAGTAGGACCATACAGAGCCATACGTTAGAGTAGATGTAAACGGTTGGTGTATCCAGGGAGACAAGGAAGTCACTAGGACCATACAGAGCCATAAGAGAGAGTAGTGGTAAACGGTTGGTGTATCCAGGGAGACACGGAAGTCACTAGGACCTGACAGAGCCATACGGTAGCGTAGTGGTAAACGGTTGGTGTATCCAGGGAGACACGGCAGTCACTAGGACCATACAGAGCCATACGGTAGAGTAGTGGTAAACGGTTGGCGTATCCAGGGAGACAAGGAAGTAACTCAGACCATAAAGAGCCATACGGTAGAGTAATGGGAAACGGTTGGTGTATCCAGGGAGACAAGGAAGTAACTCAGACCATAAAGAGCCATACGGTAGAGTAATGGGAAACGGTTGGTGTATCCAGGGAGACAAGGAAGTAACTCAGACCATCCAGAGCCATACGGTAGAGTAGTGGTAAACGGTTGGCGTATCCAGGGAGACAAGGAAGTAACTCAGACCATACAGAACCATACGGTAGAGTAGTGGTAAACGGTTGGTGTATCCAGGGAGACACGGCAGTCACTAGGACCATACAGAGCCATACGTTAGAGTAGATGTAAACGGTTGGTGTATCCAGGGAGACAAGGAAGTAACTCAGACCATACAGAGCCATACGGGAGAGTAGTGGTAAACGGTTGGCGTATCCAGGGAGACAAGGAAGTAACTCAGACCATACAGAGCCATACGTTAGAGTAGTGGTAAACGGTTGGTGTATCCAGGGAGACAATTAAGTAACTAAGACCATACAGAGCCATACGGTAGAGTAGTGGAAAACGGTTGGTGTATCCAGGGAGACAAGGAAGTAACTCAGACCATCCAGAGCCATACGGTAGAGTAGTGGTAAACGGTTGGTGTATACAGGGAGACAAGGAAATAACAATTTGTAGAAAAAGGGTAGGGAAGCAAAATACGGCGAATTGGCATGTACCTCTGTTCTGCTGAACCAAACTGATGCCAAAATGACAATGAGATCAGTTCGATATCACAGGCAAACCAATTTGTGCGTGAAAGACCTTATAAATGAACTGTTTTCGTTGACAAAAGACTCGGTTGAGAGTGACAAAGCAAGACGACCCTGGTACACTACAACCCACTAGATTGTTTTTGAGACGTTGTTAGAGACCTCCTCCAGACGTAGCGTTAAACAGATTCTGTATCTTGTTTGACGGAACCGCGGTTGGCTCCTAATTAGGTCTACAAACTCCACTTCTCCGCACTGGCAAGAAGAGCAACTCCTACGGCAGTGCATTCCACTAATTTGGTGTGTAGAACTCGACAAAGTGCTTTCTCATGTGCAGGAAATCGTGTCTTCGGGCTATCATTTGTACAAGATATATAAGCAAATAAAGAAAGAGAACATAGCAAGGCGATACAAGGGTTAAAGAATCGACTTGTCAATTGCAGCTGGCAGCAACACAACTTGTTATTGGCCACATCACTGCAGCGTTTACCGTGCAAAAATGGGTCTGTGGCAAAGGGCGTTTGCTTTAGTCGCGGTATTGTAGTTTCTTACCGTGATATTATGTATTGGCGATGCAATCTTTTAACGTCAGTTTTGTAGATAGCAAAGTATTACATACTATAAAGATCTTACTATGTTGGCAAAAAATTATAATAAGGCTGAATAAATAATTCCGAAAGGAGCACCGTAGAACCTCATTAGTCCACGAGTTTTCATAAAATGGAATACGAAAAGATTTTTTTAAAAGCAATCCTGTTTCTGAAGTATGTTTTCGTAAAACATATTTCTAGATTAACGATATTGCGCATACATTTGTATTTGTATTTCTTTGGTTTAACCAATATGTACGGCACTGTGGGCTTGTATGGTATGTTCCTGAAGTATGAGACGTCATTTGAATCTGTGATATGTGCTCTGGCATGAGACATATGGCGTGCATGCAGTGTCAGAAGTTGTGTGCCTGTTAGATAGAACATCACGTAAACCTGTGAACATGAGCGACATGAAACCCTGTAATATGGAACACAATATTACCTGTGATATAAAGAGGTAGATATTAATATCATATCCTAAACCAACCCTCGAATAATATCAGACCTCGAACCTTTGGCCATTCGGGATGATATAGGGTCTCGGGTCTGTATAGGGTAGGAAATTTGGAAATTGCAAAAGTATAACCTTTTTGTAACATGACATACAGTGTCAATAGAATAATACATAAAAAACACTTGTCAATTTTTTTATGTCGAGTGTGATTAATTTGTAGCAGGTTTTGCATGATGTAGAATAAGTTGCACCGGGCGTAGAACGGATATGGCGCGTGCAGGGTAGATAAAGGCGCGTGCCGAGCAGATATAGATCGGGCAGCGGAGGTAATGCCTTTCTTGTACAGATGTCAGCATTGCATATCAGAAATAAATTTATACGGTATCTGCCATTTTGAGAACTTATGATCTAGGATATGTTTACACAAGTTTGTGTCTGTGATATTTGATGTGTGAAATTGAACAATAAAATATGAGAATCTATCAATAAGATGGAAATAGAAGTGAAGTAGGTACAATGTCCTACAATTTCACAATAAATATTATACGTGACATATCAGTACCCTTTGCTATGTTATTTTGTGTACAAACGCTAAAACATTATTTATGATAATTGTATTATTGTAAAGAATGTTTATTGAATTTTCTATTTTATGAATATAAATACACAGTTGACAATGCGATCTTCTTTTCACTAAGTTATCATATGCTGAAAGCACTGAAATATTGAAATAAGTCGCAAACGTAGCGAACTAAATAGTGACGATATATATGCATGTTGTATGTAATGGTATGTCAGATAAAATAATTCTGGACAGTAGCGAGGCATGTGTCGGAAGTTCATTAGAGTGGCGCTGTAATTAGTTAAGTGTGTAAATGAGTAAGCTGTGTCGACAATCTCTGGAGATGTTCCGTGATTCTGATCGATGAATGTGTGTCAGATACCATCAGTACTATCCAGTATGTCATATACAAAGTCTGAAATATACAGGATGTCTTATGCATCTTGCCGTAGATCATACAAGGCATGCAGCCATTTATTATTTCCTTACGCACCAATAGCGCTTCAGCGGATGAGACAGAGTAGAGTATCACTTTACAACACCTGTTAAAATAATCCACACTTCGACTTCCACTTTTTATTTACATTCACTCGTTTTGAGTATTTTGCAACTTTTATAAATTAATAAGTCTGACGAGAAAAAAATGCGTGAAGCTGTTCACCTGAGTAATAAGTGAACATTTAGATGCTGATAAACCTGGTTCGTGAATGTTGTTAGGTAACCTCTGTGTACATGTACCGAGTCAACGTTGGTGGTTTGTTCATAGAGATGCATATCTTTAAGGATTAAAATATATCTTATAGAGATCAAATACAATTTTTATAGACACAAATTGATGATATTTGTTAAAAATCGCGAAATATTGCTATACATCACAAAAACGTACGTTTGATGTTTCTTTCTGTGTTTGTACTGTAATTTGTCGTCATAAAACTGAAACATTTACCACCTACAGCCTAAGGTCATTAAACTCGCCTTAAGGCTCGTAGATTCAATCAGACAAGTAGCCCTGTAAAAGAGGCAACAAAAGATTCAGACATCCTAACGCCAAGGCCATTTAATCTCCAATCAGTGTTGAGAATTTATTTACATCACATATTGAAAATGTAACGCCGTTTGGTTACAGAGGAAGCTTTCGAGAGCTTTGATTGGTACTAAAAACTTGTGTTAAAATGGAAGCGTTTTGATGAAGAAGACTTTAAAACATTCTGTCTCGACAATGAAGTGTATGGCGTATAATCTTGATATGATGCGAGTTTTGCTAAAATTACATTTTAAATTGTGCAAGTCGAGCATTTGTTATAAATGTTGTATTCAGTGTGTTCTAGATTGAGAAAAGGGAGGCGAGCGATAGCTCCCGATCACTATCAGTTCAAAGCAACGTGTGCAATTAGAGGGTAACACATTGATAAGCAGATAATAAAAGCGGTGTCTATTTGGTGCGTCGAATGATGTTGGTAAAAATAAAGCTGCTTTGTGTGCAATACGTTATAAAACGAACAATTGCATGTTTTATAACCTGTTAAAGTACATCAGATTTGTCCATCGATCTATTAAATTTACAACAAACTGATTGTAGTAAAGTTTTAACGAAAAATCACGGATCAAAAGATAAACAGTGCTTGTTCAATACACAAAAGGCAAACAGAATAAGACTTCAATATGACTTCAAAAATACTTTAAACATTGACTGAAAATACGAAATAAGGAACAACCAATTTAACAATTCACCGAAACGATACAGAAAGCAAAACAAAGGAATATTTACTGCACTATATGAGCATTTCGTCAATTTAGTTAGTACTCATCAGTGTACAAATATTTAACCCTATGGACGAGCGTTAACGGTCCTTCTTCAATGTTTCGTTTTGTTTTATTGAATGGCAATGGACCTTTCTTAATGTCTATTAATGTCGGTTTCTATTGTTGCTTAGCTCAACGCAAACTCCAACAGTTCTGACTTTTTCTGAAATAACAGTCTCAATTCATAATTATTTCTATCCATCCGCAATTTCATTTTACTCTTGTGTATATTCGTTCCGCTTTTTATGATGCGCTGTCGTAATTTTGTTATATCCCGTCATACGAGCGAGACTGATGAGGAAATTGATTACGAAGACGTGTGTGAACTGAAATGTGAAATTAAGGCAACTTGAGACTTTTTCTCGCGATGTTCAAACGAGTTTGATCTGATGAGAGATTCGCTTTCCATGTGTAGATGAAGTTTCCCGGTAATGCAATTTGTTTCAATATTCTCTCGATATCGATCTCTTCGTTCGCAAAAAGCATTTTGATAAAATGCATTCACTTCATGATAGCACAGTTGTGGCGGGAATTAAAACAATAAATAGTTCGTCTGCGAAGGTTTGTATTCCATTCAAAGCTAATGCTTTTAAAAGATAACTTATGTAACGATCAATTCTGAAAGGACGAAATTGAAGGGTAAGGTCATGAGTAATAATAGTTTCAATGCAAAGTTGTATGATTAGGAAATTCTTGATTAAATGCAAAACCCCAAACAAGTAAAAACAGAACAGAAAGTCATACAGTGTCAATTTACAAAGATCAGTCTGAGATACTATCTTAACATTTCTATTCGAAAAGTACATAGAGACCACAGTAACTTTTGGTGAACAGCAACGAAGGCGTGTGGATTCGACGAGCACGTGACAAAAGTGACATTACTATTAAACAAATATGACAACAACTGTCGAAAGTTTACACCGTATGTAAAAAGAACTAACGATTCTATCTCGTGTCGAACTACGAAACGTTTGGCACAGATGTTATGAAGTTTAGCTAGTTGTGAAGTAAACATCATCACTAATCAACTTAATAAAGTTTAGTCAAAAAGTACGTTATTTCCGATACATATCTTCCCCTTTTATTCTTCTGACCTTGCTGTACAGATTTTGGGTCAGCAGGCCGTGATTGACCTTTTCAAACACCTTAGCAATGTCAAAAATGAGGATGTCTGTCTGTTGACTGTCCTTCAGGTTTTATGATCAGGTCTTCCACAAACTCTTGTGACACAAACCGTCCCTTTCAAATATATTGTCTTCAACGAGTCGATTGGCTCCATCCTTGTCTTGTTCTATATAGGCTAGTTGACGAGGAATTTTACAAATATCAAGATCAGCAGGGGAGCAACTGTCTGATGAAATACCTTCAGAAATCTTGGTGAGATACAACTTGGCCCTGGTGACTTGCTGATGTCGAGGTTACTCAATAATGTATCGATCCCATTGAGTGTGCTTTTGATATTTTCCAGTTCTGGGTTAGTTGGAATATGACCCATTGTGTCGACTTCATCAAACTGTTACTATGTAACGTCATTTTGCTGGTCGTTGATTAAATTTGGTTCGTCGATTGTTTTTTTATCGTCTGCTATTGATATTACAAATTTTGTTCTTTAACACGGTTATATGGTCCTCAGACTTATTCATATTCTTATGAACGCGAGTCTTATGTCTGTAATTCCTCAAATCAGTCGTTTTGAGGGAAATATACATCTCCATAGAGAGCTCTATGTTTTTTTAAAACTAGCATCGACTTAATGTTGAGTAGTATTTGTTACTCTTGAAATATCATAATTTCGTAAAGAATAGTAATTTAAAATAGTAAAATATCTATTCAAAAACACTTGGATTCGAATTAAATGTACAGAACCAATTGACTTTGGGGTACGATATATACCAAATACTCACACAAAAGCAGCAGAAAAGGAAGGTTTATATTATATTATCTACTGCACACGTCCTTAAACCTCAGCTGTTTACAAGACTTTAAACCATATAAATCCTTACCAGTCTTATCCTTTTAACACTTGTCTACATGTATATAGAAAAATGTTGTACTAAAAACTTGTGTAATTTCTATCTCCACAGAGGAATATCTGGAAATGTTCTATCCCACTCCGTACTCCGCCGTACTGGGAAACAACGAGAAAACATTCAAGCGGGTCACGCCCAACAACTGTGCTCGAAAATGTCTACAGGAAAGCGAATTTGTCTGTCGCTCTTTCGACTACCAGGTATGATTACGCGCGTAACATGTGCGTTGCCTGTTGTTTAATCGAAAATCAGATAGGATCTTTGATGTGCTAAATTTATGATTGATGGATGGCTTGTTTCGGCTCAGTAGCATTTATGGCTATACAGATCAAACTGTATCAAAACCGAATTATTAAAGTCTGTAGTCTAAAATGGAATTACACAATAGTTTGGATAAATAGATTGGTGATTGAATCTCAAGCGGTTCTGTGATCGGTATCTATATATACACATATTGTGCAACTGCAGATCAACCTCCATGATATATGTAACATGTACATGGTACTTTAAACTGCTTTTCTCTACTTGAAGATCCAGGACGGCACGTGCTTACTCGGCACAAAGACCGGAAGTGATGTAGGCGGATTGATCGGTCATGGATTTGCACAAGTTCATCACTTCGAAATGAAACCGTTCTTGGGTAATTTCAGATTTCGTATTCTGTAATGATAAGAAAATGAGATAAGATAACCCAAGAGAATGATGATCAACCGTCTATTGCCTATAAATAAGCCTTGAAATCCATTCCACCGGATATATACCTACATTCAAACAAATATCAATGACGTCTACCATTGTTGATGGTCCTCAAAAACATATGATGCTAAGAAATTACTTTTGTTAATGAGTTTCATTTTAATGCCAGTTTTCTTTTTCAATCTCATCAATCCTTGGTTTGGTTTCAGATTGTGGAGGAGTGTTTTACTCATCCGAGGGCAACTTTGCCTCCCCAAACTGGCCTAGGAACTATTACCACAACATGGAGTGTTCCTGGCAAATTACGGTCCCAAAGTTTAGAGTAAGTGAGCTGCTCTCGCCCGACTTGAGGACTTGTTGGTTGTTTTGTAAGAATAGGAATCCGTTGACTATTACATACATACATGTTATAGTAAAAAACCTAGTGGAGAATGGGTATACGTTCACATGGGCACAAAGAAATAGATACCGAACATATTTTAAAACATATTTTAAGATATTGGTTTAACTTGGAGGGGCCCCTTCTAATACTAATACGTTTAAAGGTAATACCGATATGTTCATTNGATTAACAAACTTGCTGCTAAGCTTTTTTGCATGTTCTTGATTAATTTGTGATGTGGAAAATCCACTATAATGAGTATGCGTTTGCAATGTCACTGCTGATTGTTTTTATCGAATATCTGAGTATGAAGGAAAACAGAAAATCGTAAGGTAAGGAGGATAAGGAGATTCCTTCCTCTATTGTAGAATTTAGGCTCAACATCTAGATGAGAGACCCAGTTATGTTCCTAATTCTACACCCCCATTTAGAATTTCCGTATCCCCCTAACTACGCATGATGGACTCTATTAGAAATGATTCCATGTAAACGTAATGCCTACGATCACTGTTTCTTTTCAGATAATTAAATTAGAATTTTCCCACTTTGACCTTGGCCGTCACGACAGCACTGTTTGTGAGGAAGCTGACGATAAACTCGTGATCAGCGATAACGTGAATGGTGACCTTCATCGCAAGGTCATGTGCAGCGAACCGAAACAAAGCTCCTACGTCAGTTTGTCGAACAGTTTAAACGTCACATTTATATCTAATGCATTCCAGGACGCCATAGGCTTCCGAGCCTTCTTCCATACAGGTACGTTGTGCTCAGGTCTACCTATCACCAGCGTCCGTGTTATCTTGTAAGTCAGATCAGCTGCCGGACAATGTTCTACACGACTTTGTTGTATTCATGACATTCTACTAGGCTCTATTATCAACCCGTATTTTGAAGATAACAAATACTTTAAAAAAGGAACTCCCTATACACTGTTGGTATTTATACTTTGAAATCACTAATTTGGGTGATCGAAATCCACGAATCCATGTACCACAGAAATGGTGTTCTGTCGGTAAAACCACGAAAGGTTGGCCAGCACGAAAAACTCTGATTTCACAGTAGCCCTTAACAATATAAAACAACCGACATTAAGAGAAGAAAAGTAAAAAAGAATGATAAATATCCTGTCAATGTATTCAAATTGAAAACTAAACAAGTGTAGTGAATCCATTTCAACGTTATTCTATAGCATATCGTCAGAAAGAAATAGGCTGTACTAATTGGCCTATAGATGCGCACGTGACCATATTAGTCCAAACCTATGTGGTAAACTATTTCATGCACACATTGAATCTGAACTTCTCCCTTTTTTGGGGTGATTGTATTACTTTGTTTCTCCTGTAAGGTACTACCGGTTGTATTCCCTTATTGATGCAATGCAATATATTTGTTGGTGTTTATTCATAAAAAGAAATTCAGTTTATGTTAACTTTTAAACAGATTGGCCCTGTGGAGGAACCTTCACTGAGGATAACGGGATGATTTCCTCTCCAAACTGGCCAAACAATTACGCCCCTTCCCTAACTTGTAATTGGAAGATAGTAGCTCCCAAAGGAGCAAAAATATACCTCAACTTTCTCTCTATGGACTTGGAGAGACATATAAATGGACCTTGCCGGTTGGCATATGACCTCATAGAGGTTTTCGACGGAGAGTCTGACTCATCTCCGACACTTGGTATTTATTGTGGGCGACGTAACAAAAAGACAGTTACTTCATCAAATAATGTGTTGTTCATCACATTCCATACGGACGATAGGGTTCAGAGGAAGGGCTTTCACGCCGTATACAGATTCATTCATATCCCTGTGCCCACCTCTTCCATCCCATCACACATTGAACAAACTACCTCATCTCCCTCTTCCCAAGAAACAAGTGCCTCAGTAGACTCTAGCCAGGAGACCACTGGTCATTATAATGTGTCTTACAGCACAACCCCATCCTCATCTGCGTCAGAAAATAATAACTCAGTTATCGCCCTTGGTTTAGCAGCCATGTTTATAGAGCCCAGACGGCGCCCCTTACCAACGGAGAAATCGATAGGAGAAGCGCTTGTAGTCACCACAGACGCGGGTAAGTGTTCTGAAAAATGTTATAAATCATGTTTGAGTTTAGACATTATTTCATATCATGCGGTGATTAAATCACTGCTTTGACAGTTTGTTTACTCAGCAATAGGTTGGTTTGAATAATGAAATTGAAAATGTATTTGAACAAAATTTCAAGCGTTATATTGAAAATATAAAAATAGGTTATAACTCTGTTTAAGTTCTGCTGCGTAAATTCTTAAGGTTTTGACAACCAATCACATCACTTAGACGGATTCTTTCCAAATCATTTAAATTTAACGTGGTGAAATCGAGTTAGGGAAATGCAACGTGTAACATAGTATTGATAGCAAAACCCAATAGCGTGCACAGCTTGCCATCGTCTTACGATGGTGTCGGTATCTGTCTTAGATATGTGAATACTGTTTCAAATTCTTAACTAAAAACTCATTATTTTCTTGAATGCCTCATGACGTGTTCCTTCCGTAAAAAAATGGTTAAATGTTCTCGCCTTTTTTTATTGTTGAAGGAGAAAAGTTTGACGATTATGATGTCACACATGAAATCCCGGAAGTTGTGACGATAGAACCGGATCTACGTCACGTCATCCTCATCCTTGTCATCATCTTCTTCGTCCTTTTTATGACACTTCTCGTCATTTTAATAGTTGTTTGCAGACATTACAGGTAAGATGATGTTAAAGGTGGAAATATTCGTTTGTCCATTTTCATTAAGATTAACGGAAGAACTAAATACTACATGAAACGCTTGTTCTTTTGACTCACCGTTCTGGAGCACATAGTTTTGCGTCTGAACTGTTTCTGTTTAATCCTGAAATCTCTTATTTTGGTTTGATATCTCTTAAGTTTACTGTTCTTAATTTTGTGGTTACTTTCACTGGCGAGATTTTGTCCTTGTGTGTCATCGCTGTGATATATATTTTGTCCCTGTATGTCATCGGTGTGATATATTTTGTCCACATGTGTCATCGCTGTGATATATTTTGTCCCTGTATGCCATCGCTGTGATATATTTTGTCCTTGTCTTCCAATCCCATGGTATATATTTCCCATGCAAGTCGACGTTATAGTAAATTTTGTCCTTGTTGTCAACGCTATGAAACACTGTATGTTATTGTATTTACGCTATGGTTTATATTTTGTTCTTGGCTGTGGTGTTTTGTATTCCAACCCTTACACTTGGAATGTAATCTGACAGCTGAACATCTTTACTTAAAGATAAAGAAAATACACGTCTTGCCCCAACGTGTTAATTTTTCTTCTTAATATGGTCAGTGTTTGTTCGTGTAATGGCCATTTTGAGTAATTTACATCAGTCAGAAATCATTTAGCCAAACATTTTGTACGGTAAATTTTACGACATCATCAAAAAAATCTATTGCGTTTAGGTTTGTTGTATACTATCATTATAGTTCCCCCTGATAGTGAGTAGTGAGAAAAAAACCCTGAATATATTAAAAAAACGTATTTACATTCGACGGAGTTAGATCGATATATTTCCTTGTGTTCATGTTGGCACGGCTTTGTAAACTCTTTAACCAAGATGTGAGATGAGATAGGACCAACGATTACCATGGGATCAAGGCAGCTGATGGAAATATCGCCACATTAAAACTTACATGGCAACCAGGATATAACTAGCCAATGGCCACATGGAAGACAGTATCATGAAATGTCATAATTAGGGGGAAATTGATCGGATGCACACGCGTACAAGGCACGTTTTATTGTATGAAGGCTGAGTTATAGAGCAGTTTAATGGGGAACGGTCCCACCTGGCGTGTCGGAGGCACGAACTCACGACGGCCATAGCGAACACACGGCTGGTGGCATCACGCTCTACAACGTCATAATGGTCATCTTCAATTGGGCTATTTTGTATCATACCTGTCAAAACCTAATATTGCCGGTCATAAACATTATATTAGCAAAAAACTGGTCAAAATGAGTTAGGAAAAAGACGGACAACCCTGTTTGATACGTAATACTGTGAGCCTTCTGTCATATTGGTTTTCATAATGTTGATAGTTGTTTCTATAAATGGATATGTTGTCAGCACTTTCTTGGCAAGTTCTACCCTAGCAACGAAAGCGTTCTTTCTGAATCCACACTGACAATGCAAGTGTTTCCTCCTAGTTTGTATTTCATGTTTACTTGATTTCCGTATAACAGCTGATTTGAAGGAGTTTATTTCCGTGTGAGTTCAAACGTACTCTGAATTTTGCCTGATACCACGCACTAGGCTGATGGACTTATCGGTAAAGCAGGCGGAGTACGGGGACACTATAAGTCAATTTACGTCAACCGGGTAGTCACGAATAAGCTTGTATTAAGGAATGCGTCAATTCAAATTGTCTCGATATGGGATTAATATCACCCGATGTCGGACCCAACGGACGATATATGTAGATATTTTTGAATCCAAGAAGACATTCATCCGGCTATCGTCTATTTTCATCAATAAAAAATAAGAAAATTCTTGAAGATAAATGTTTGAAATACAATCTGCTGTTCTTTTGCATCAATTTTGAGTTCAGCTTGATGTCTTGAGTATTAATGATTTTGCACACAGTTTTAGTTTGTTTGTTGTTTTGCTTCTTCGCATTAGCAAAATATTGAATTGGTTTGTTTGTTTCGAGTGAACGTCTCGCGAACTCAAATGGTATGTGACGACGTTGTACACTTTTGATGAAGCCAGCGTAGTAGTTATTACATTATAATTTCATTTCTCCCTTCTTCAATGGATTTATACTTGTTTCAAATATGGCCCTGTTTACAGATCAGCGAGACAGTCTGATGACAGCCATTGCTTCGTTCATTCAATACCTCGAAATACGTCCGGGATCCATTATGTTTAATAATGCAACAAAGGGATGCTGACAAACTTCTTACTCCATGGATGCAAATATTATTTATATTCAAATTTTCTTGGTGGTAAAGTAATTAATGGCGGCTTCGTTCTGGAGCATTCCATCGCGTCACTATCAGAGAAGTGTGTCAATGCACGTACATAACGGCCATTATAAATGAATCAAATTGATCGAGAGACTACTAACTATTTTAAAATTTAAAAACTATCAAAAGAAAAAAGAAATGTTGTTCTCTGTGTATTTTTAGATTAACTTAATTGTGGATTCGATGGAACCACATTATCCTAGCAACCACGGCTACCGTAGTTACAATCATAGCAAACCGCTCCGACTATTTCTTTTTCTTACAGCTTTTTAACATATTTGGGGGTTGAAAATATTAGTATTGACCTCATGTTGGTGTGGTAAGTCCTAATGACAAAATTTATAAAATACACAATGAACAATACTATTCTTCTTGTCGTGATATCTTTTTAAGATTTAAAACAATTAATCTGAACATTTTCATTCGTTTATAATGGTTGTTATATAGCACTGCTCTTGTAGTGACATAGTCGAATAATACACAGTCAGCCGCCATGAATTACTTTATCGCCAAGGAAATTTGAATGTTCATCCATGGAATACGAAGTTGTTCAGCATCCCTTTGTTGTATATTCAAACATAAAGGATCCCGAATATATTCCATGTTTCCAGATGTTGAAGGAACCAATCAATGGCTGTCATCTGACTGCTATCTCGCTGAGTCGTGAACGGCGATATATTTGTAACAAGTGTCAACCCGCAGAGTTTTTTTTTTCACTTTCTCTGCATATACGCTGTCAAATTTAACTAAGTTGAAGACTTGAGAGATAAATATGTTTTTAATGACAATTCGAAATATTCAAATTAATAACGCATCACAGTATTTAAAATGTTCTTATCTGTGATTCCTGTGCAGAAAAAGAATTCCAAAAAGAAGAAATGTGACGAATTTTCCGTTTACAGAGGAAAGCGTATCGTTGTATGATAAAGACAAGTAAGTAACAACGTGTACGCTATTTACATAGTGATATTGTAAACATATTGGACAATTATTAACACAGTGCATACTATAAAGTGCTACTGTTAATTTACAGTGTTAACACAGCACAAGAAAAAAGTGTAAATATAGTGCACATTAGCGACGAGAGAGTGATTATAGTGTAAATATTACAGAAATGTATTGGTCCAGGAATCATCACCCCGACGACTATTGATATAATAACAATAACAGGGGGGTAGTAGGTGCAGAAGTCCCGGAATAGTAGTATCTATCTGGAGGACATGCGGTGCAGCAGACCTGCACCTGCAGGACGTTAACTCACGACTACATACCTGGCGTTGATTATATATAAAACCAATCAAGCGAGCGATGAAAAACATTCAGATACACATTCTTGTTATGTTATCATTGGCAATCATTGCTTGTGGCATTTTATTGCATTAATTCACGTCGAAACAATGTTAGATTGCATTCTTCTGATAAACTTTTGCAAATAAATATCTGCGTTCGTTCATATTGTTTAGGAAGGAATTATCGAAATGTAAATAAAAGGTAAGGCGACGATATTTTTTTCTAGTTCCAAGGCTTTTCCCACAAAAGCCCCATTTGCTTAATGTTCAAATTACGCAATCATACGAAAAGATAAGATGAACTGACCGCTGAAGCGCAGGACCTCTGGCGGCTACAGCAGTGTTTTCTACAGCACTTTAAAATATCGACGTTATTGATGTTAAACACACAGGTTTCTATATTTTCATTACAGTTTGATGTCTATCTATTTAGCTGATGTGTTTAAATGGTGTTTTTACAGTAATGCTAACGACCAGACGGATAGGGGACAGGACGGGGACTCGGACATCAATTTACCACAGCCAAGGTACAGTAGAAATATTTTTCTCCCAACCTTCACAGGTGTGTCTCCCGTTTTAGCCGGTAAAGATTAGCGTGCCACATCTTAGGGGGGATAGCCTTGTGCCGTTTAGCACTTGTTTAATTGTGACGGCATTAAAATGTGTCACCGGTAATTGTGACGTCATCAAAAGTGAATGACGATATTCATACCCCACATGTTTTTTTGTTCACAAAAATGGCAGACTACTGTCGTATATCCTCATCTATTACATGTGATATCATATGGTCTTAACAGTATATCAAATCGGTAAGCGCAGAGAGCCACACGGATTTTTTAAACTGTCCACTAACACGATATGGTCCATTGAAGCTACTCCAAGGAACATCGACAGGCGATTTCATCACCAATAAAGGCACGGAAGTATAACTTTTTAGAACAAAAGATATAGTATCCTAACTGTTACAATGGATGCAACAAATCAATTTCGTTTATCCGATGTCCCCTAGATTGACAATTTGGAAGTTATTCACCGTTTACGAAGGCAACAACATTAGTCACGTCATACGATCATGCAGTTGGATAAAGCAGGTCTGTTCATTCCCTTTATATACAAGGGTGTCATAGCTGAGCTGATACGATTTTAAGAAAACCTTTGTTGTTGTTATTTCTTTCGAAGAAGGAACTTGTCAATAACAGATTTCAGGGAATATTTGTTACAATATCAGAACAAACGTGTTTTTTATCATTGATATGTAATGAATGCATCCTTATTTTACACAGCCCATGTGATCCCCCACCGGATGTGACGTTTTGTAACCCCCTATACGAACAGAGAACATCACAGTCAGCTTCAATCCAGGAAAACACAGAAAACACAGACAGCAACTCAAGCGTTTGTTGATTGGAACAACTGTTACTGCTATTTTATGTTATGGAACAAATCTGGAACTCGAACAAATGTTCTCATATTACCTTCCTATGTCAACAAAACACTTAAACAATGCAAAAAAATAATGAAAAATCTGGACAACTGTTAATTGACGTACATGTGTACTTCACAAAAACAGTTCAGTAAACTATAATCTGTATGTGGAAATCCCACGAGACAATTTTAAACGGTAAAAAGCTATTGCCATATCATAACTATTTCTGTTTTATATTGAAAACGAAATCCTAATCAAATAAGATAAGTATGTATCTATTGTTGGATATATGTTATATATTGTTTAAAACTGAGATATGTAATTTTAAGGTATACTCTACCATTGCTGACATGCATACGTGTCGTTAGGTTAGTTCCAGTGAAGCGAGTTTTTAAGACCATGCTTCCAATGACATACATGTAACACAGTCCGCAAAGGTTAACGTCTAACACGAGCAGCTGATAACATAGACTCATTTTCTTATTTTAGACATTTGCACCAAGCGTAATCAACTCTTTGTAAATGTGTACATGACCAATTTATTTTTATACATTCATCGTCATATGGACATTATTGTGTTAGCAAGTCCGTACTAATCATACGGACACGTAATACATGAACTTGACATGCCGAATAAGAGTGTTACTATCCAATCAGATCAGATCAACAAATGTGTATTTAAGGTATTTTACGTGTGCATGCTTACTCATCGTGAAGTTAAGATTGAAGCCAAATCCGTGTTTTTATCAATTGTTTTTGCGTTGTTATAAGAAATAATGTAAGCTAAGGACATAAGGACTACAGGTATCATTTGATACCTTAAATTACCTTCCACACACAATGGCAACAATAAGCATTTTTAATTTATTTTTACCGGTGAAATAATATTGTTTATGATTAAAATAGAGTTTGACTTTCAATGTTTATTGTGAAAGATAAAAAACCATCTCGATTTTATAGTGACGTCATAATTGAAAGCCTGACAATTATTACTTGACTCGTCGTTGATCACAAATTCGTTCAATTCAATAACTTATTTCTTTTTGGTGAATTCCAGGGATGTTAAAACTGGTAAAAACGGCATATTTTTCATATCTTTCACTATCAGTGTATTCGATACACCCAATACAAAATCATAAACTTTCTCAAAAAACTGAATATTGACAACTAATGCCATTTGTTTTCATTAATGACAATATATGTTATATAAGATTTAAACTTCATTTATTTTACAACAGTTAAAAAAAATGACAGGTTATGCACAGGTTATATTCAATAAATAATGGTTTTATTAAATTAGATTGTGTATATGGTAGATCAAATTTTAAAAGATAGTTCCTCTTTTAATTTATCATCAAACTGATTTCCATTGTTTGTATAATTTATCTATGTAACAAACATGGATTTCACCTGGGCCAAACTACTGGAACGATACACTGTACCATGTTGATTGAAATGCTTGGTAACGTAATTATGTAATTTTAATTGGCACACGGCTTCCACTAGGTGTTATAAGATCGTTTTTTGTATTGTGTGAGATAATGGTTAAAGACTACTGATGTTTAAGCATACAATAAAATTGAAAAATGAAATGTATATTGGAAAATATACATTACCTTGGTATAAACATCATCCACTGATTACTCATTGTTAGAAGGTTAAAAGGGTTAAATACTATAATAAGAACTTAATACTACACTCATGATTAAATACTAGAATAGGTAATTAATACAACAAACATGATTAAATACTTCAATTTATCCTGATAACATATTTCTATCATGATTACTGTAACGAGGATTCAAAATTACAATTATGATTACATACTACAAGCATGATTACATAAAACAATTAAGATCGGATACAACAATAATGATTAAATACTTTAGTCATATTTGTATACAACAATCATGATTTAATGCTAAATTCCTTTTGAAATATAACAATGATGATTAAATGCTAAAGTCCTTTTGAAATATTACAATTATGATTAAATACTACATGATTAAATATTACAACCATTATAAATACAATCCGTTCAAAAATTGTAATCATGGTTAAATATCACAATCAGGATTGAATACTACTTTCATGATTAAATTCAACAATCGGACCAATTATTGTAACTTCTTTGTATTTTGCGTGACATTTTTACCACTTAAGTTAGCTTTCGGCATCGATCGCAAATTCCAGAATCAGATGAATAATTACACATATCAAGAAATTTTATTTACATAATGTTAAAACTTTCACGTTGAGTGAATCGATAATTAATGTCCACGGAGAACAACAAGGTGGGGTTGTGAAAATAAGGGAGCGCAGAATGTCAGTCATCAACGGCATTACGTACAAACAGATGACGGGTCTGTGTTACATAATACGGAGTGAACGATAACAGGAATGTGTCTCTTGGAACATAGTGGTAGCATACGAAGACAAGTATTACAGGCATGCTCCTGGAGGATATTTATGGTAAATTGTTTTAATTCAGTTGTAAAAATATTCATATTTGTTTTTATTATTTCAACTTGTTTGTACGGTTAAATGTTGAACTGTGAATTATGTTAGTAAAATAAATAGTATGTACATATGTGTTTCTTTGTAAAAATTAACAGGAAACAAATAAAGACTACATTTTATTATAAATTGTTGCTTCGGTTGTTTTCTTTTTACAACCATTAACTAGCTTCACGATGATGTCACGGATTTATGACGACTCTGTCTATGGCCATTATAATTGATGTTAGGACTATAAGTACATGACAACGGTGTCCATGTCATACATGGTAGAATCACAGACACATGACGACGGTGTCCTTGTCTAACATGGTGTAGAATCACAGAGACATGACGAAGGTGTCGTTGTCTAACACGATAAAATCACAGACACATGACAACTGTGTCCTTGTCTAACATGGTGTAGAATCACAGACACATGGCGACAATTTCCTAGTACAGACACACGACGACGGTGTCAATGTCTAACATGATCGAATCACAGACACATGACGAAGGAGTCCATGTCTAACATGATTGAATCCCAGACACATGACGACGGTGTCCATGTCTAACATGGTAGAATCACAGACACATGGCGACAATTTCCTTGTACAGACACACGACGACGGTGTCAATGTCTAACATGATAGAATCACAGACACATGACGGCGGTGTCCATGTCTAACATGGTAGAATCACAGCCACATGGCGACAATTTCCTTGTACAGACACACGACGACTGTGTCAATGTCTAACATGATAGAATCACAGACACATGGCGACAATTTCCTTGTACAGACACACGACGACTGTGTCAATGTCTAACATGATAGAATCACAGACACATGACGAAGGTGTCCATGTCTAACATGGTGTAGAATCGCAGACACATGACGACGGTGTCCTTGTCTAACATGATAGAATCACAGACACATGGCGACAATTTCCTAGTACAGACACACGACGACGGTGTCAATGTCTAACATTATAGAATCACAGACACATGACGACGGTGTCCATGTCATACATGATAGGATCACAAACGCATGACGACGGTGTCCTTGTCTAACATGGTAGAATCACAGACACATGACGACGATGTCCTTGTACAGACACACGAGGTGTCAATGTCTAACATGATAGAATCACAGACACATGGCGACAATTTCCTAGTACAGACACACGACGACGGTGTCAATGTCTAACATGATAGAATCACAGACACATGGCGACAATTTCCTAGTACAGACACACGACGACGGTGTCAATGTCTAACATGATAGAATCACAGACACATGACAACGTGTCCATGTCTAACAAGATAGAATTACAGATACATGACCACGGTGTCCATGTCTAACATGATAGAATCACAAACACATCCCCACGCTGTCCATGTCTAACATGATAGAATCACAAACACATGACCACGGTGTCCTTGTCTAACATGGTAGAATCACAGACACATGGCGACAATTTCCTTGTACAGACACACGACGACTGTGTCAATGTCTAACATGATAGAATCACAGACACATGACGACGGTGTCCATGTCTAACATGATAGAATCACAAACACATGACCACGGTGTCCATGTCTAACATGATAGAATCACAA
>NW_018406814.1:0-377 GCF_002113885.1 Mizuhopecten yessoensis | reverse complement strand
TAGAATCACAGACACATGACGACGGTGTCCATGTCTAACATGATAAAATCACAGACACATGACGACGGTGTCCTTGTCTAACACGATTGAATCACATACACATGACAACTGTGTCCTTGTCTAACATGGTAGAATCACAGACACATGACAACGGTGTCCATGTCTAACAAGATAGAATTACAGACACATGACGACGGTGTCCTTGTCTAACACGATAGAATCACAGACACATGACAACGGTGTTCATGTCTAACATGATTGAATCACAGACACATGACGACGGTGTCCAGGTCTAACATGATAGAATCACAGACACATGACAACGATGACCCTGTCTTACATGATAAAATCACAGACACATGACGACGGTGTCAATG
>NW_018406813.1:3874-4416 GCF_002113885.1 Mizuhopecten yessoensis | reverse complement strand
ACGCTGCTATATAATACACTGTACCGGTATCAATACTTTATTAGCGTTACACTGCTATATGATACACTGTAGCTGTATCAATACTTTGTTGACGTTATGCTGCTATATGATACACTGTAGCTATATAAATACATTGTTGACGTTACGCTTCTATATGATACACTGTAGCTATATAAATACATTGTTGACGTTACGCTGCTATTTGATACACTGTAGCTGTAACAATACTTTGTTGACGTTACGCTGCTATTTGATACACTGTAGCTGTAACAATACTTTGTTGACGTTACGCTGCTATTTGATACACTGTAGCTGTATCAAAACATTGTTGACGTTACGCTGCTATATGATACACTATATAATACACTGTACCGGTATCAATACTTTATTATCGTTACACTGCTATATGATACACCGTAGCTGGATCAATACTTTGTTGACGTTACACTGCTATATGATACACCGTAGCTGGATCAATACTTTGTTGACGTTACGCTGCTATATGATACACTGTAACTGTATCAAAACATTGTTGACGTTAC
>NW_018406813.1:0-377 GCF_002113885.1 Mizuhopecten yessoensis | reverse complement strand
CTGCTATATGATACACTGTAGCGGTATCAATACTTTGTTGACGTTTCACTGCTATATGATACACTGTAGCTGTATCAATACTTTGTTACGTTACACTGCTATATGATACACCCTAGCTGTATCAATACATGGTTGACGTTATGCTGCTATATGAAACACTGTAAATGTATCAATACTTTGTATACGTTACGCTGCTATATGATACACTGTAGCTGTATCAATACATTGTTGACGTTACTCTGCTATATGACACACTGTAAATGTATCAATACATTGTTGATGTTACACTGCTATATGATACACTGTAGCTGTATTAATAAATTGTTGATGTAACACTGCTATATGATACACTGTAAATGTATCAATACATTGTTGAC
>NW_018406812.1:13035-28537 GCF_002113885.1 Mizuhopecten yessoensis | reverse complement strand
TCTATAATTCCAACTTTTATCTATTAGTTCGCCCGATGCATGATACAAATAAGGATACTTTGTTTGGGTGGAAGTGTAGACCATTGATCGTGAAGACGTTGTGAGACTGATCATTCATCAGTACCCGCTTTCTTCCTGTTTTTACTGCTGAGATGAAATACATTTTCTTATCAAGCCATGTTTCCCCAATACTTATACCAAAATTACCCATACTTACACCAAAAGTATAAACTAACATAAACACTATACCTTTATGATGATACGAATGTTACGTATCATATTTAAAGAACCATGGTTCAATTACAGTCCTTTCTGTGTTGAACAATTGCTCTGGTTGACAGTCATATCCGTACAAATCACAGTCCGGTTTGAACATTTTACTAAGCTTATCTAAATCTTCACTGTCTAACGTCGAGTAGGCCTCTTTAAAAGCTTCTGCTTTGTTTTTTCTTGCTTTGGACCGTTTCTCCGCATTCCCCATCGCATTATACACAATACTCATTAGTTTGTTCTTTGTGAGACCCTCACTCTCTTCGGTAGTGAGGGGAAATTTCGATTCTTTTGTGAGAACACCACGGATTTGAAACTGTTTCCAGAGTCTTTTTTGAGCTTCATAGAACGTTACATTACAATCATTAGCATAGTTATCACGGAAACTAAATAACCAATTAAACTGGTCTAATATTGTGTCGTTCAAATATTGCTCTCGGAAATCCTTGTTTAGTGATCGCATCAAATCTGTTCTACCTATGCGATCCAGAATATAGAAAATATCCTGAGAAAGGGTGTCCAAAGTACCGATCACTTGCCATTTGTACCGACAAGGATCACAATGCTCATAAGAAGGGGTAAAATGCCCATCTCTGTTCTGGTTGACTTCATCTGCGTATAAGACTGTTTTTACAAACTCTTTAAATGTTAAGTTATGTCCACATTCAGTTGATTCATTCCGCGTAACGTGTATTCCAAAGCCGCCATATATTTTCCAGAAGAACAGATTTGGTGAAAAAAGCTTATCTACATAGGCTGATAACAGTCGACCGTACGGTTCACGGACAAACATAAATGTTAGAGATTCCTTCATGAATCTATCGACCATGCCTTCCGGAATACTAGTCAGGTCATTGAAATTAGCCAGTGCAATTACTGTGCTGTCAAAAGGCGATTTAGCGTGTGCTTCACCAACCACAAGCTGAAAGATGAAGAAATAGGTGGGTTAGTATCAGTATAAAGTATTGGATGGATTTAATGAAAAACTACGGTAACTCCTTATTTTCATGTACTCTTTTCACAAGAATAAAAGTTTAACTTTTTGCATTTTCAAATCACTATATGTTTCAGCAAACCATTCATTCTATTTGTATTGAATCAGCCATAATATCATTCTAATCTTACAAACATAAATATATTTTCGTTGATCTTAACTCCAATTTTGAAACAAATAAGCAATACGATACATTATAGCTGTTTTACATATTCATTATATTTCAGAATTAAAATGTCATAGACGAACATAGTAACAACTTTGCATCACACTACAACTACAAGATACATAGTCCGTTTCGATAGCGACATAAACACAAACACTCGGTAATAATCGCCGGACAAGTTCTTTATTCCTTCTAAATGGTAGCCACACTTAAAAGTTTTCATACCATGGTTCAGACACTGACAGCATCCTTATTGCAAATGTGATTTTAAATACTTTAAAAGAAACCAGCGGCTCGGCAATTAAAACCAAACATTCAATTCCTCAATAATTTTGATTTACTTAATGTTAGCCCTGAAATTAATAACTAAATATAATGGTTTATTCTTATGAAAATAATAAATATTGTATTGTATTCTCATTGGTGAGTATTCGTCCAATTAATATGGCAAGGCTTTGATAACATTTTATTTCATGAAAAATAATAATCCTTTACCCGCAAAACACGTTTCCAGAATGTCGACGCAATTTTTTCTACTGGGCAATAGGCTATTGCCAACACTTGATCAATTATTATATTGTTTTTCACATATTTTGCTGATTTCTTTCCCTTCATTTCAGCCTCACGACCAACACATGCTTTCAACATTCGGTTTCTTCTTTCTTGATAAATCGCTTCCATGTCAGAGGTTACAAATGAAAGGTTCTTCTTCTACAATCGTAAAACAAAACAAAAAGGTGAATGTATACAACAGCGTCAACAATATGACAGACTGTATCACAGCGTCAACACAGAGGCACACAAAGCTGAAGGTCAATAACAACGGACAACAGAGAGAATCAAGTGGACGAATTACCTGACGGTAAGACATAATCAACGTCCAATTGTGTCAGGTGTGAGACAGTGTCTCACATTAAATGTAAGCCAGTCTCTCGGTTAGGAGCTATCCGAGAAGCTGATCATGTGTTTAAACGAAATCAAACATTTTGGATTAAGGTCGTCATATTTTTGTCATACGTTAATATTGAAGCAGCTGGTGTGCGTAAGAACAATGAATCGTTGGGGATGATTCTATATATAATAAATAGGTTAATCATGTCATCGTCGCGGAACGTAACTTTTCCTGACTTTCATATTATCAAATCATTGGTATAAAATACACATTTAGATTTATTTATCCACCTTTTAGAAACAAGATGTCCCTGACCACATAGCCCAATCTAATGTTAGATATATGACATGTAGCGATTTGAAATGGATTTTAAACTATGCCATGAAGAACTGCAAGAACTCACGTGTTCGTACAGTACCAGCCAGTTTATAGTAAGGCTGCAGTCTAGTGTACACGTAAATAAACCATAAAACCATAATAAATTACTCTCCTGTGCAATTCAATATCACAACCGATACATGTATGAAAAATAAACATTATCTAGTTACAGCGGACGCAAATTGTGGAGGCGATAGCTCCTCACGACTATGAACTGTATATTGGCCAACATTCACGAGGGTTATAATTCGCATAATTTTGCAAACGCATTAAAACTCGTGAAAGTTCCAATATCGTAAATATATTTCAGATCCCGGCAATAAAACTTTACCTGTGTAAGGTAAAGCTCATTTTTAGACAGTGAATGGGATCTGGTAACGACGCTGATTTGAGAATTTAACACTAACATTTTCATCTTAAATCGCTGCTCAAGATTTACACTACAACAGATGGGCACAAACTAATGAGTATCTTAAAGATCACAAGAATCGTATGCAAATTCAACACATCAGCTAACGACATACAATGGAATTCAATTGAAAACAAATTTATCTCACCTGATACATTTATCACTTATCAATTAGCATATAAATGTAACTGTGACATCTACATATGTACTACCGATGTCGGTTTTTCATTCATAGTAGCGAATAACACTCGTATCGAGGTGTTACAGAAAATGGGATTCGCAAATAGGTTCGAAAACAAATGAGCAGACTTTAGCATCCTAGCAAAATTAAATAGCATAAAGGGCTAAGGAATACAAATTCCATCCTACCGGTAGTACTTCTTGCGTAATTGTCATTTGTACATAATATGTACTTCCAACCCTCATACCTGTAGGCATGTTTGAATGTAACGGCTTTGACACAGTTTTGTATTATAATTTACTTAATTTTAGGACTACATTAATAACAGTCTAAAAAAGGTATAATAGAATATCTTTTACACAATAATAGAATTCGCTGACTTCTTAAATTTAAACTTATCCTAGGTCACAATCATATCCAAATTGTCACAACTGCTCTTTTCTATAGTAAAAAGTAATGTTATCAATTGCAAACTGCTTTGGAGAAGGTAATATTTGGACGCCATTGCTTGAAATGGATGATACAAAATTGAATTTGTGATGGAGGGATCGATCGGGATTAGCAGTGGACCAATAGAAATATCAAAATATTTAAAGAATATATGCTTAATGCATATATTTCTATATATAGTAGTCTTTCCATAACGGCTATCGAACTAATGTTCATTTAAAAGTCCTTCTTTTGCCCCATTTCCCAACTCCTACTCGTGGTCAAATAGAATGAGTGCAGTCACGTAAGGCAAACATTCCTTATATTAAAACGTTTATACAGAAAACGCTTACCATAATGGAGCGACTGGTTGGTGGGACCGTTTGGAAATAATAGTACACAAATCAGAACTGCTTATCAAAACATTGACGTATGAATGTCGTAGACATATAACAAGCATAAACAGATGGAAGTAATGCATAGATATAAAAGTATCCTTTGTAATATCATTACATATTTTAAAATTCAATTGACAGGGATGTCATGATGGCAGGCTTGGGTTTCGTATTTAAAATGATAATATCAAAGTGTCCAAAAACATCAAACTTAAAATCGATAAAACCAGTGCTAAATGTGAACAAATGAAAGATTTTCACCGATACCATTGCAAAAAAATATCTGTAGAATACGACTAGTTCCCGAGAGAGTAAGTGTCTTCTGCTTCATCAACGGCACCCGACATGTAAATATAAGTAAAAAAACAAGTAATGAAACGTCCTCACATCGGAAGATCAGGTGGTGTCAACATAACCACAAGGCTCGACCTTTATCACAAAAGTGGTGATGTTCGGAGAATTCTCTTAAATACCAATTCAACTGCGACATGTAAACATCGTCCGTTGGAGATACAGGGATTTTATTATCAAAAAAGAGAAAGTTAATTATCGGAATTCGAAATCGTCCCGTTTATCGTACAGATTAATATTAAGCCGTTCCAGTTAGTCATGTTGCACGTTAAGATCGAGGTAAGAAGCAGAAAAAGACAAGTCTGTAGTGTTCTTGGTTTAAAGTTTTTAACTTTAAACCCTAACAGATTTCAGCCATTACCTTCCGAAGTCCTGTATGTATTTGTTATGAAGGAAATTAAAGTTGCAAAACTCCTGCGTCTTTTGATTAACGAAATCTGCCATACTACTAAAAACAATTTCTTACATAGAATCTCAAAAAGCATGAAAAGTCATTATTTTTTTGTGAAGGTAACACTTGCTTTTGTGTTTTGTAAATATTACATACCACGTTTGCATCATATTTGTATCGCCGACCGTCGTCTCGATCATTGATACATTCTGTAATACAAATATAAAGTTACAAGTTACACAACATATACCGATTGACTTTAACGAAATGGCAACGTAAAGGAACACTGTGGATACATAGTTAACAGGTAATACCTAAGATGTACACATGCCTACTGACCAAGAAACATTTCTGACCTTATCTTGTATAATAAGCCTGCATCAAAACCAGTGTATACATTGGCTTACTGGGCATATTTACCATGAATCGCTAACACTACTACGATTCATGACATATGTCCAGAACCAATGTTGTTATGACCTCCTTCACTAAAAATATTGTTTAAAACATTTTGAAGTAGAATCGCTCAGTCATTGTTTGTTATAAAGTTAACTTGAATATTGTTCCCGATATGCGACGGTTTTAGTGAACTCATGCAAATACATATATGGTGTATTGGAAGAAATTAGAAAATCACAAAAACTCATGTATTACATGTAAAATGATTGAATATCTCATATTGCATTTTGTATCTTGTTTTTGTGTTAACATAACATGGTCCCTACTCTTTCAATAGTATCGTCAAACTTTGCTCCTATCCGTTACCTTTACATTGAGTATGTATGTATGTTTGTTTGTATGAATGAATGTATGTATGTATGTATGTATGTATGTATGTACGTATGTATGTATGTATGTGTGTGTGTGTGTGTGTGTGTGTGTGTGTGGTGGTGTGTGTGTGTGTGTGTGTGGTGTCAACCGGGGACAATGGTATGAATACACACCTTCCAACAGGGGACATTGGTCAACCGGGGACGCCCCCGGTTGCCGATTCCATTGAAAAACGTTTCTGCATGCTTTACTACATCTAATTATATTAGGAGAACGCTCAATAAGGTAGTCCACGGTTGGTCGGTCTTCTACACACTCGTATATACACCATCTTCCCCATCTTCAAAGGTCATACACACCGTCCCCGGTTCCGTTCCGTACTACGGCTCAAATCCTAAGCGTCTTTTTAACCCCGACTGAAGATACTTTTCTGAATTTTTTGTGTCTACAATGAATCGCCAACAACTTTTCATACAAATTATCGCCCAACAACAATGCAAAATGCTTTTGTTTATAATGATGTCGCAAATGTAACATTAGATCACAGAAACATTTTTGGTCTGAATGACAAACGTGATCGGGGATTCTTGGCACGCGCCGTCATTTTGTTTGGTATGAGAGACGGGGCCTGGGACTGAGGGAGGCAGCAAGAGATCTAGGTGAGTAACTGTTAGGCACCAAAATGGATAATTAAGTCCATTTAGAGATTGTTGGTATGCCTGTATTCTGCTTTTACAGATGATACAGGTAATATTAATTGATTCATGTAAAACATATAATGTAGGTGGTAGCCTAGAGATGGGTCAAAGGAGTCGGTGCACACTTTTAGTAAGTCGACCTAGGTAAACCAGGCTTGAACATGCACCGGTTATTTTTTTCACATGAGAAGTTGTTGTTAATAAACAGTGAACTTCAAAGAATGTCTTTGATCATTTTGTTACGCTAACTCGATATAGGCCTACAGTAATCTTGGGTTACGATTACTCCTATAACATAAGAGGTCGCTGGTCGGCCTTTTTTCTATCGGATATGATTTTGCCGACTGCGACTACTTCTACTTCTACTAACCGCAAAATCAGGGCAAATGTTGTCTGCTTCACTTCAAAAGACGAAAACTCATTATTTATGCCTTTGACACGATTTGTATGTTACTTTTTTAAAATCCGAACTTTGAAAATTTGATCGTCAGCATCGGGAAAATCAGCTATGAGCGATACGTATCTCGCCGTGTAAACCTCTGACATTGTTGGAGTTGGGTTACGATGTACATACTCTTCACTTTAAATGGCAGATATGCTTCATCGATCGATGCATGAGCAATAAACACGTTCCTAAAGTGGAAATAATGGATTCCATTGGCATTGGTGTTAGTGCTGCAGATAAGGTATTTCAGAGGGAAATTGCCGTTTGGAAGTGTGAATGGAAGTTTGAAAGTAAGCATTACTCCATTCGAATTTACAACTGGGGTGGTGGGTACTCATTGGAAATTATTGTAGTTAGCTAACATAACATAGCCTTTTTTAATTCGCCCTCATTTTGTCATCAAAGGAAAAGTGTCACTTCGAATAACAGAGGCAGATAAGAGCATTTAAAATAAACTGATTTCACTTTTAATAGCCAAATAATGTTAATAAATCTTCAAACTTTATACTTATCTATGTGCTATATTCCTGTATACATCACATATATTTAAGAATATTGAATACAACTGGCAGATATGTATATGCTTTTGACATGTAGGTGGCAATAGCCACTCCATTTAAAAATGTACGTAGAGTATTCGTATAGGTAAACTGGGAAATAGGTTGAGGCACTCACAGGCCAAATAGGTTGAAGTCGGAATCAACCCTCATTCCTTTTTAAGAACATTGGAATTCACTGCTTACATTTTGATAGTTATCACCCAGTAAAAGTTTGTGTGTTTGCATACACTATCTGTGAATATTTTACTGAAAATTCAGCAGCTTTGAGATGTCATCTGCTATATGGGTAAAATTGATTTCAGCCTTGCCAGAAACTTTATTCAGAGACGAAATAGGCCACAGAGTCGTACACCTATGCCTATATGTTTTCTGGAAAAATGTGTTGTGTCCACAATAAAATGCTTTTAATATGAAATAGCACCCAAAGGTGGTGGCGCATACTTTTGAAAATGTCTGCGGTTTCTTTTTTTCACAAGCATCATTCCAACAGGAATTGTTAACTGGAGTGTTATAGATTCCTGGTTTGCAAATAAGCTAATGTTTACTTTATTATAGAATAGGCCGAGATGTTGCAATGAGTATAACATTAACATTCAATCTAATTAAAATCAGATCTCTCATTACTGTTTTCAATGGGGCTCCATCAGATCTCTTATATTTAATATCTATACAGCGTAGTGTTAAGAGAGATCTGTTTTGATTAGTTTGTATAACATTTTGTCAATATCCAGAAATGGTACGTGTGTTTTGATTGGTCAATACAAAAACCAAATAATATTGCAATAAAACATTACATTCAAAATGAGATGACATGTGCATAGTAATTATATATATAACTGGATTACAACAATAACAACGGTAAACCGTTTGAATGGCATGAGCAAAGCAAACCTTTGCACCCATCTTGCTCTTTGTTGACCATCTTGAAAATCTTGTTATCGCTATTGTGAAATTATCCATTTTTGTAAGCACATGACATATCAGGCCTGGGATTGTTCATGAAATAGCCTAATTTCAGGATTTTAAGTCTTTGGATTACTGCCATTTTACATGTGAATGCAGATCTTACTAAACAATTATTGTCATCCTATACTGTTGTCAACACTTTAATTTAAATCAACTTAAATGAATATCTCTGCTCTGGGGATATAGAAACTAATGAATAATTCATTTACATTTGACTGGAACTTAGAAAATGTTTTAGGATTTTAAGTAAGTCAATAATCCCAGACCTGTATACATATCCAATTGTTATCATTTCAGTTCCATGCTTATTTACAGAGTATACATATGTTGCCTATTAAAGTTATTAAAATCGTTTCTAGGACTATACAAATAACGGCTTCTCATTGGTTGTTCGCATGACTCCACCAATGTCAATAATCAACATATAACACATTAACCAATTGGAGTTATATAGATGTTGGGTTGTAAATTGTACATTGGAAGATTTGCTTAACTTTATATTAAATATCTAGACAGTGGACACAAAGTCATTGATATATTTAACAGAGAGATGCTAGTTTTCAGGAAAATTTCTGATTTCAGGATGTGTTTGTTCCTTTCAGGATCCCCCCCCCTATAAAATGCATTGACATTTTCAGGATTTTGCGTTCTTGAGCACTAGCACCTCTGTATACATTTATAACAGAAAACATAATCATGAAATAATGTTCTATCTTACTTACAAAAGCAAGAAACATGCCTGCAGGTACAAGAAGCAGGTTGAGCAACAAATGCAGGAAGGAAGAAAAGAATGATGGTATTTTTTACTTGCATGATTATTCTAATTAGCCATAGCTTCAATGTTTTGCCTACATGATGCACCAGCGGTGCAGATTCAGTTTTGTTCACATGAGGTGGCCCTGGGCTCCAAAATGGGGACTACAAACAAGGGTCTGTCAAAGTTCAACACAGGTCAAAATGCATTAAGTTTTGAGCATGTTATCATATGTACCTGTATCGAACCATAAGAGCTAGAGCTTCAATATTTTGCATGTACATGCCCTAGTGATGTAGATTCAAGTTTGTGGAAATGAAGTCCCTGGGTTCATAAATCGGGCCATATTCAGGTGGCAAAGTTCAATATATCAAAAAGGATATAAAGCTTTAGTGTAGATTCCTATTGGTAACATTCAAATGCAATCCCCTGGGTCATAGATTGGGTCACCGCTCTTATATAAGGCCACATAGACCTGAGTTATGTATTTTTCTTTTTTTAGCACTTTTAACTCTGATGAGAGGTATCGATACAGTTCCCTAGGGCCTCTTGGTCGAAGAAACAAAACATTTTATTCTGCTTAATGTTTTTCTAGCTACTTAAATTAAGTGTTTATTATGTTCAAATAGCTGTAACTTCATTTTCTTTCTTTTACATGTACCATGTTTACAGAAGAGAAAAGATTTGAGATTCAGCGCATTGATGGAAAAGGTGAGGATCTTTCTTTCCGGTAGTTTATTTATCATGTAATTGCCAAGATGAAAAGTAATAACATAAGCCACCACTAGAAAACTTAGGAGTAGCAGGGCTGTAACAAATATTTACTGAATATAGAGTATTGCCCTATTGATATATATATAGAGCATATACATGTAACACTTGATAAGTGAAATTGTAATATCAGTTATATTCCACCAAATTACTATAAATTCTTGCATAAAACCATGAGGTTTTAGAAAGTGGTTTTATTCAAGAATTAATCAACAAGATAGAGTATAAACACTGATATGTCACAGCAAGCTAAATAGACTTTGAATTCTCGTTAAAGGCGAATTACTATTAGCTCAAATCACAAATCAACAGAAAAACTACATGGGTATTGTAAAACTTGGCATTTGACTGCTGCATTACGATGAGTATTGTTACATGTGCAAATCGAAATATACTAGTATACTGTTTTTTTTGTGGCATCCCTAGAAAATTACCATGACTATCCTTGCATGTCAAGATTACAGAACACATCTATATATTACACAACTGAGTCTTTACCTATATAATGATCATTACGCTAGAGAATCGATAATAATTATATAAATCTTGATTTGATGCATAAATATAAGTCTTCAGGCTGAGGAGTAGTAGCAAGTATGCTGATAGAAAAAGGGGAGCGGCTATTTCCGTACCGTGGGGAGGTGGTCACCTAGGAAGAAGGAGAACGAATGGAGTATCAAGAATCCAGTGGCTACAGATTCTTTTATAAGGATCATGGAAAGTCACTCTGGTATGTATCATAAAATGAAAATGTCAAATATTCAGGCATACTGTATACAGCTTTCACGCCATGTTTTTACAAATGAAGCTACCTGGGCACAGTTTTAATACACAGACATGCACCAACACGCATGCCGGTGACTGACCTGAGCTCTGCTCAGCTCTGGGCGGCTGCTGTAATTATAACAGGTGGTGGGGGTCTTTTGTTTACATATTCGGGCCAGGGTCCAAGTGTCTTGAGTTTTCCAGGATATTTTTAGGTATTACTGCTCGAATCCGGGGTAAAGTTAACCCCGATTCGGGAGATGTACCATACCAGGGTTTAGGGGAATTTTTTATTGATATTCAGGGGCTGCGCTACCCCGCATAATCTGGGGTGATTGACACCTATGGTGGTCCCGTTTATTGACAGATTTTGTTTTCCTTTCGCAATCTTTGTTTAACATATGTACCAAGAGTAATACATATTAAATATTAAATGAATCAAATTGGACCAACAGTTCATCAAACTATTTTTTAGATGCCCCCTAATGTGACCCCTTGTGGGCAGCAAAAGGAGTCAGCCCCTTTTCTTTTGCAAATTTGAATTTGCCATCACCTAGGGGTGCTACCTACCAAATTTGATTTTTTGAGAAGAAATAGTGGCAATAGCTCACCAAGCTTTGCTGAGAGCTTAATCCCGTTTATCATCGTTATGTGGCAATTATGACATTTTTCAAATGAACTTTCCCTTTTCTAGGTCAGAATTAGTTNACTATCCGTCTCGTAATCATGCAAGCCAATCTGTTAAATGTGATATAAATGCATGTTGCTTTCCTAACTCATTAATATATAAAATAATCGACGAAATACAAGCGATTTCGGGAACAAAATACACAAAATTGCCCGAACTTTTACCAGTGACACACATTTACAAAACAGCATTGTCTTACAAAGGGTAGATCCCTGGGCTACATCTAAGTACGCATATGTTTTATGTACATAACTATATAAACGGATGCACTGGTTGTAATGTCAAAGCTACATGTTCATCAATTTGTACATACTAATGAATGAACACTCCATATGTATCCTCCCTATTTAGACATTGACTCGTCTGTATTCAATATGTGATCGGGTGCTTACAAAACGGGTCATTCTGGTTGGACACTTTTGCACGAGGAGATCTTAGTGCAGACATAACACATAGGAACTATATGCAAAGCTCTGTTAGCTTGCACATGTTTTACTATTGAAGATATATCCCCCGTTACATGTCTATATGTGAAGCTTTTGTTTGATCCTTTCAATCAACTGAATCCTGAGTCAATATATAATGTAAGTTGCTTATCTACAAATTGATAGCGTCAGTCACTTTATTGCGCTAGAGATTCTTCTAGTTTTTTTCCCCTTTTTCATGTTGAATTTTTAGCTCATCTGTCCTGAACGGCTAAGCGGAATTTAACTAAATTTGGCTTGGAACATCCTTGGGCCAAGGGCTCTCAATTTTGTGTAAACGGTGGGTATGGACCCCCTGGGGGGCAGAGGGGCGTGGCCAAATAGGAGTAATTGAGGTTAAACATTTAAAATTCTTCTTTTACCATAGGGATTAAAGGATTTTATCTTAATTTAGTCTGGAGCATCCTTGGGTCAAGGGGACTCAATTTTGTATAAATGGTGGGTGCCCCCTTGGGGCAGAAGGACCGAGCTAAATAGGATAAATAGAGGTAAAACCTTCAAAATCCAATATGGCCGGCCTCCAGGACAAGCCATTTTAAAAAACTATTTTAAACTTGAAATCAAATTCTATTGTGTGGATTTAACTGAAACTTGGTAGGAATGATCAACTTATGGTCCTGACAAAGTGTTGTTATTTTTGGGGTCGATCAAAAATCGAATATGGCCACCACGGCCACCATTTTGAAAAAATATTTCAGACTTAAAGTCAAGTTCTACTGGGCCTTTTTAATTGAAACTTTGTAGGATTGATCAACTCATGGTCTTGACTGAATTTTATTTTTCAGGTCGATCAAAAATCCAATACGGCTGCCATGGCTGCCATTTTGGACAAAAACTATTTTAAACTTAAATTCAAATTTTAATAGGCCGATTTAACTGAAACTCGGTCAAGGAAAGATCAACTCATTATCCTGACAAATTAAATTAAAGTTATACTTAACTATTTTTTACTCAAATTTTGGTAGGTATGATTGACATCATTATCTCCACCTCATACTTCAACAACAAAAAATAATACTGTAGGACTCAGGTGACCGTTAAGGCCCATGGGCCTCTTGTTTTTGGCAAAGCCGTATAATATCGGTTTGCAAAATCTACGTCATACAGTATCAAAGTAAATGCAGTAAATTTTTACGATTGGTCATAACTTATTTGTTTCAAATTATGCGGGCAGACAAGTTCAATTAGACTGCAAAATCTACGTCATACAGTATCGAAGTAAATGCAGTTATTTTTGCGATTAGTCAAAACTTCTTTTTTTCCAATTATGCGGGCAGACTGGTTCAATTAGACATACAATTGTTCCTTTTGTAGCTCACCTGCTTCCCCCAGAAAAAAATCACGATCACGTGGTGTTTCCATCCTCACAGGTATTTTAAAATGGAATAGCCCTTATTCCATTTGTCTTATTGTTTTTTAGCTTGCCTATTCGAAGAATAAGGGGGGGGGGGGGGGGGGGGGGGGTGGGGGGGGGGGTGCTAATGTAGTCATCCCGGCGTCGGCGTCCCACCTTCGGAGGTTAAAGTTTTTGGGCAAGTTTTTTCCAGACAGTGGTGGATCATCACACTCAAAACACAAGTGAGTTTAAGTCATTTATATCGAGTGTAAGCAATGTGCTGGACCATATTTTCATATTTTATGGCCCAAAAACAGCTTAATATAATTGGACTTAGTTAAAGTTTTATGGCAAGCTTCAGATTAAATTTTTTGGGCAAGTTTGTTTGGGTAGTGTTGGACCACCACTATCAATAGGCTGTTGTCTATAATAAGGTTGAAGTATTTGTATTGGGTGTAAGCAATGTGTTGAACAATGCTTTCACAATTTAGCGTCCAAAAATAGATTTATTGGACTTTGTTAATTTCTTAACAATTATTTCAAATAGATGATTCTACACAATTAACGGTCCTTGAAATATGCTGGTGGTAAGTGAGGCGGCAAATAAAATGACAGGCACTATATCAACGTTATACTATACATGTGTTTCTATTGATAGTTGCAGTATTATGATAACATACATAGGCGAGATATGCTGTTCTCCAACAGCTCTTGTTTAGATTGATATAATTTTACATTTTTTATTTTTTATTTTTTCAGACAAATAACACCTGGAGAAGAGATCCTCTATCACTACGGCATTCGGCCTTTACCTTGGACGAAGGTAATGAATAAATCTATAAATCTTAATTGATTCATTATCAAATAGTTATCAGGATTCAGCCAAGAAATGTTTGAAGATGCTTAATCATGATACTTGTAAAACTAAACAACAAAACTTGAACATCTATGTTTTCCTGTAGTCTGATAAAATGATTGTGAATGCAGTATTGTATAATCTAAAATGCACATTTTTTTTATATAATTGTATTTCTATATCTGGAAAACAAAATGAGTTTAAGGCCATGTAAAATTATTCCTAATTCCTTTGGCCCATCCACATTTATTTTAAACCCCAGCATTGTCGATTTTATAGAGAGAATGAAAAAATGAGTAAATGATGTGGGACAAATGCAAAAGGAAAAAAAAATCAGCTCCCCACTACTGTTTCCGAAAATCTGGTCCATCTCTGTTTTATCATTAACATATAAATGTCATTGATGTGTTTGAAATGAACAAGAGTTAAGAGTCAATCATATATTGACATGCATAACCAGTTGGGACTCGTTTACAGATTGCATAAAAATATCGAACAGGGGACATCAATTCATCAATGTACACTATCCAACCAGAGACGTCTATGTATCAATATACACTGTCCAACCGGGGACAGATATGTATCCATGTACACTATCAAACCGGGGACATCTATGTATCCATGTACACTATCCAACCGGGGACATATATACATGTATCAACATACACTATTCAACCGGGGACATCTATGTATCAATGTACACTATCTAACCGGGGACATATATGTATCAATGTACACTATCCAACCAGAAACATGTATGTATCAATGTACACTATCCAACAGGGGACATCTATGTATCAATGTATACTATCCAACCGGGGACATCTATGTATCAATGTACACTATCCAACCGGGGACATCTATGTATCCATGTACACTATCAAACCGGGGACATCTATGTATCCATGTACACTATCCAACCAGCGATGTCTATGTATCAATGTACCCCATCCAACCAAAGATGTCTATGCATCAATGTACACAATCCAACCGGGGACATCTATGTATCCATGTACACAATCCAACCAGAGATGTCTATGTATCAATGAACACCATCCAACCAGAGATGTCTACGTATCCATGCACACCATCCAACCAAAGATGACTATGCATCAATGTATACTATTCAACCGGTGACATCTATGTATCCATGTACACTATCGAACCAGATATGTCTATGTATCAATATACACTATCCAACCAGGGACATTTATGTATCCATTTACACTATCCAACCTGGGACATCTATGTATCAATGTACACTATCCAACCAGAGTTGTCTATGTATCAATGTACACTATCTAACTGGGGACATCTATGTATCAATGTACATTATCCAACTAGGGACATCTATGTATCAACATACACTATCCAACTGGGGACATATATGTATCAATGTACACTATCTAACTGGGGACATATATGTATCAATGTACATTATCCAACTAGGGACATCTATGTATCAACATACACTATCTAACTGGGGACATATATGTATCAATGTACACTATCTAACTGGGGACATATATGTATCAATGTACATTATTCAAC
>NW_018406812.1:8690-12206 GCF_002113885.1 Mizuhopecten yessoensis | reverse complement strand
AATATCAAGATTTATATGTAATCAAATCTAAATTTTATGGTCCATCCTTAAACAATTCTTGTTATCTCTATTTCTGGAGAAGCACATATACATCATGTATACTGTATATGCAAGCTATGCACATCATGTATAGCAGTTTTGTACAATCAGCTTGAATCATTTTGAGTTCACTAAAGATTTAATGTTATCCGATGTATAAGGCAACAAACTTAGCATGTTATCATTTCTCCTACCATTCCACCGTATTTGCCGACATAATTGACCATGCTATAAACAAAAAATTGTATAACTCCGTACTAAAAATTAAAAAAATCGACATTAATCTGAAACAAAACTATAGAAAAAAAAAATCAAAATAATTCCGGGTATTTGAACAACTAAATTATAGGTCCGAATAATGATCAATTAAAAATTCAAATATCAATGCGACCCACATTATTATCTCCTTGGCAAACGCTGAAAAAAATCAAGGTGTCAATCGACGCCTCAAAAATTAGAAGAAACACTTCAGTTGGAAAATGAAGCACTGAAAATGCACATTGACATGCTTCACTGTGTTATCGAACGTTAAAAACAGTTAGAAGCATACAACTAATAGTAGATAAAGACAAAAATTCCAATGCGAAATATAGAAATATTTGTTACTCAAGGACGTCGTCGAATGGTACTCTCTAGATGATATTCGTCATTATATTCCCAAATAAAATGGTTTTAGAGAATAGGAATAAATTTGTTTTAATGAATATTTTTTTTAAAAGCAGCATTGGCCCAGAGCATTCCAAAATCGACTTCGTTGTTCCAAACTTAAGGAACGCCTTCATTCTCTTGTTATGAGAGCTTCTTTTCAAGGAAAGGCGAAGGGTGTTATAAGTACACGTTGTGAACTATACTGGATCGTATTTCATTACACATACAACTAAGGCTCAGAAGAAATACACCGAGGATGAAATCGTAAGAATGATTGAATTTCTGTTGGACAACATCTTCAAACAGACTAATGACATACCCATGGAACAACAAACTGTTCACCTCTCTTGGCCGACTTGTTTTCTTGATTTCTTATCAGAACAGGTAACGGAGACCTTGCAAATTCCTTCAATTTCACCCATAGATGTGTTGTCTTTAAATAGCAATAACTTTATTGACCATGTCGAACGGATATACCCTGTAGAACTTGAAATCAAGGACACTACAGACCCTTCAACACCAGCCGCTTATCTCGATCTATACTTAGTTTCTTTCTAGATGGTTACACCTACCTATTGAAGAACTTGTTCCCATTATCACGATTTCCGTGACAGATGCCGACTGCTGACGGGGAAAAAAGAAGAAAAACTAACAACACATGGTTTCGAGAGATGCAGGTTGATCAAGACCATAGGCAAGTGTCACTACTGGAGAAGAGGCCATTAAGCTCTAATGAAAAACCCATTAACTTTCCCCAATTACATTCCCATGAAAAAGACATCAAAATACCATGAAGTAAACCCATTAAAGTGCTAAAAATCAATGGGGTGCTTTTAATGGTATTCAGAGTATGACTATTTGAGGTTATGGCCGTTAAAATCTGCACTCCAAAATAATAATGGCCATTATACTGATACTACATTTCATGGCCATTAAATATCCACCTGCCATTACTTCAAAAGTAATTGTGTTTTCATGGCCATTATAGTGCTAAAAAACAATGGCTTATTAATGGGGCCATGAACATTATGAGCATAACTTTCATTTTAATGCCAATAAAAAAAAAGCTACATTGATGGCCATGAAAATGTCTTCTAACAGCTAAAGTAATGGCCCTGAAAAATAATAGTAATGGCTGTAAAATTTGGACAAGGAACAAGTTTTAATGGCCATGAGAACAGTAATGACAATGAATGATCTGCATGATCAGCCACATTTTTTTTGGGGGGTGGGAATAATTGTTGATAAAAATCAGAATCAGAATTGAAAACATTATATATTTAATCAGTCTACACATTATTAACATACATGTATAAATTTTGTATATATATGTGATAAAGAATGTGTGCAATCATGTTAAATGATAAAGATTTCCAGATCAAGTATCAAAAATTAATCAAAAGGCTTAATTAAACATGAAAAAAAAAGATATTGAATTGTCATCTGTGACAACTCAAAAAAGTTATTTTTTCCACATATAAATATACAAGATATACAAGTACATGGATTTTGCCAGGTGTCTAGGGTTCGGTATATTAGGTCTATTCCCAATTGAATATCGTCGTTGTGTTTTCCAAAATTTAACCAAAATTTTCTCAATCGGAAATGTACACGACCAAAAGTGAATACTGTTATAGAATCTGATGATGACAATTTGGAAACCAGTAAAATAAAACTGTCAAATCTCTTATGCTATTTTCTCAATTTTCAAAGAAATGCCAACAAATTTTCCCAATTTTCTGACAGTGTACCATTCCCAAAATACCTGGCAAAATCCCTATGTACAACTAGAACACTGACAGGTCAGCAAGGGCCCCGTGTTGTGGCCATATATATCCCCAGTAATCATAAAGAGGTCATCTGCCCATATAGCTGAGCTTGACGTTTGACATTTGGACTTCAAAAAGAATCGCAAGGAAGCAAAATATACATTTTACATGTATTATGATGCGAGTCTTGTTTCCTTCCACCTCCAAATTTGCTGGACTAACAGAAATGTAAATAACGGTGCAATATTGAGTATTTGTTAGCTTTGATTTGTTTTATTTAACCTTTAACTTTGGACCCAAATGACCTTGACCATTAACCCAGTGACCCTGATCTTTGGTCAGTTGACTTATTCTCTAATTCCGACCAACTTTGCTTAATATCGTAACAAAATGTTCATCAGTGAAAAGATGTAAAATTTGACCTTGACCTTTGAACCTAATGACCACTAACCCAGTGACCTTGATTTTTGGTCAGTTGACTCCTTGTTTAATTCTGATCAACTTTGCTTCATAATGTCATAACAAAATGTTCATCAGTGAAAATATGTAAAATTTGACCTTGACCTTTGAACCTAATGACCTTGACCCTTGACTTTTTACCTCAATATGTATTTTTGTAAACTGAACATCTTGACCAAGTTTCATGTAAATCAGTCAATCAATACCAAAGTTATCAGCCAGGAACAAAATTTGTGGACGGACGGATGGACGGACGGGGCCCTAATTATGAAATGCTACAATGTATCTAGTAGTAAAAAATGTACTGTAGTACCTGTGTTTTGGTTATTAATAAAAAGTCATATCTATAGATCTACTAGATAATTTAGATTAATAACACAAATTCAATAGGTTCTTAGTTTTTTCTTGGATTTTATTTGAGACAAGGAACGTATATTATTNACTTGTTTAAAAGAAACTATAACGAAAATAATGTTTTTCTTCTGAGAAGCCCTATCTAGCAGACACAAAATTGATATGAAATCAAAAACCAACGATATTTTAAAACAGTAACTAATAACTGAATAACACTATAGTTAGAACTACAAGATATATATATATA
>NW_018406812.1:4769-5861 GCF_002113885.1 Mizuhopecten yessoensis | reverse complement strand
GGAGACCAATCGCTGTCAACAGTATGCTTCACGGTCTCGATAAACCACCGCAATACAAGAGTCTGATCGAGAGAGACCAATAGAGTCGTTTACGTAACAAATGACTCTTCATGCCAGGAAATTTGAAGTGTTTATGTAGGATATGCCGAGGTGATGGGCCTCCCGTGTCCAGATATTTACGTTTATCCCATAAACGTAAATATGGAGATTTCGCAAGCTATAACGCCTATGAGTATGACGATCAATCGGTTCTCAACTATGCAGAAAAGGAACGTCCGGAAAGGTACGACATTTTCCCCACAGGCCAAGCATTTTCATGATATTGTCATTCAACAACTGTATAATCAGAAACTGTGCAACAAGAGAGATTAATGTCAACTTACAAAAGCAGATGACACGATATAATCTACAGGTCCAATACAATGCTATAAAGACGCGTTACATTGTAGGGTTTACAGCTGGATTTACGAAAAGCATATAATGAAATATCGTTTGGTCACATGAACCTTCCTCATCTTTCAATACACATTAGGTTATTTAGATTGATATATTATATTGTAACTATAGCTTGCTATCTTGATGTTTCCAAATATCACAGTCACAATAACACAACACTATTATTTACATTGACAGCGATAATGATAAGCTCCAGGATGATGACGATTCCAGAGAACAAGATAATAATTATAACGGATCTACTCAACAGGAATTTGAACACCCTAAGTAAGTACTTGATGTGTGATTTGAAAAATTCCAGCCGAAATTATAAATGATATAGTATAATATTATCACAAAACATGCATTAGATTTCCTCTGCAGTTTTTGACTTTCTTTAATTATCTTGAAATAAGTTCAATTTAAAAAAGATTTTCTGCGTTTTTAGGTTACTTTCAGTTGTTATGATGATTTTTTTATATATAAAAATTTGCATATTTTACTTTGCAATTTTTTCTATTTCCTTTTTCTTTTTACAGTGGTAAACTTTCTTCAAATGTAATCAACTTTTTAAAAGTTCTAAGAGGCTCAGAGTCATAAGGGATAAATGGCTCTCTAGAAGTTTGTTCAATGAACAACCTTGACCCATGTTTAAAA
>NW_018406812.1:0-377 GCF_002113885.1 Mizuhopecten yessoensis | reverse complement strand
TAAACATACCAGGACTTCTGATGATCGATTCTGATGTCACCGCTTCGCAACGTATAGCTGAGCGTACAAACTCAAATTTCCCAGCTGTGGTATGGACACAACCTGTACTGACCATATACATCATTTGTATTACGACGTTACGCGCGATGTTGGTGACACTGCTTCAAAATACGCACGGAGCCCTCCACGTATATAGCTGGGTTATTCGGTTTTCGGAGGTTCATGTCATGCTGTTCATCAGAGAGAAAAGTTTTTTGCGTACATTTTCTGTTGGTGATAATTATAAACAGTATGCTACAACATAAAACATTGTGTTTGACCTTGACGTCGTTGAAAATATGAAAATAACGTACATTTGTATGTAACGCGTAACATAT
>NW_018406811.1:16454-16852 GCF_002113885.1 Mizuhopecten yessoensis | reverse complement strand
GGATTTGACATACCGACACATCCACCAAGTCGTAGCTAGGGTTTGGCATACCGAAACAGACACCCNAGTCGTAGGTAGGGTTTGACATACCCATACAGCCAGCAAGTCGTAGCTAGGCTTTGACATACCGACACATCCAGCAAGTCGTAGCTAGGTTGTGACGTACCGACACAGCCTGTAAGTCGTAGCTAGAGTTTAACGTACCGACACAGCCAGCAAGTCGTAGTTAGGTTTTGATATACCGACACAGCCAGCAAGTCGTAGCTAGGGTTTGACATACCACCACATCCACCAAGTCGTAATTAGGGTTTGAAATACCGAAACAGCCACCAAGTCGTAGCTAGGGTTTGACATACCGACACAGCCAGCAAGTCGTAGCTAGGGTTTGACGTACCTCA
>NW_018406811.1:13210-13329 GCF_002113885.1 Mizuhopecten yessoensis | reverse complement strand
GTCGTAGCTAGGGTTTGACGTACCGACACAGCCACCAAGTCGTAGATAGGGTTTGACGTACCGCAACAGCCAGCAAGTCGTAACTAGGGTTTGGCATACCGAAACAGACACCCAGTCGA
>NW_018406811.1:11356-11714 GCF_002113885.1 Mizuhopecten yessoensis | reverse complement strand
GTAGCTAGGGTTTGACGTACCGACACAGCCAGCAGATCGTAGCTAGGGTTTAACGTACCGACACAGCCAGCAAGTCGTAGCTAGGGTTTGACGTACCGACACAGCCAGCAAGTCGTAGNTGACGTATCAGGACATCAAGCAAGTCGAAGCTAGGATTTGACCCCCCGACACAGCCAGCAAATCGTAGCTAGGGTTGGTTATACTGTCACAGCCAGCAAGTCGTAGCTAGGGTTTGACGTACCGACACAGCCAGCAAGTCGTAGCTAGTGTTTGACGTATCAGGACATCAAGCAAGTCGAAGCTAGGATTTGACCTCCCGACACAGCCAGCAAATCGTAGCTAGGGTTTGTTATACTGT
>NW_018406811.1:7630-8785 GCF_002113885.1 Mizuhopecten yessoensis | reverse complement strand
TACCGACACAGCCAGCAAGTCGTAGCTAGGGTTTGACGTACCGCAACAGCCATCAAGTCGTAGCTAGGGCNAACAGACACCAAGTCGTAGGTAGGGTTTGACATACCCATACAGCCAGCAAGTCGTAGCTAGGCTTTGACATACCGACACAGCCAGCAAGTCGTAACTAGGGTTTGACATACCGACACAGGCAGCAAGTCCTAGCTAGGATTTGACATACCGACACATCCGCCAAGTCGTAACTAGGGTTTGACATACCCACACAACCAGCAAGTCGTAGCTAGGGTTTGACGTACCGACACAGCCAGCAGATTGTAGCTAGGGTTTAACGTACCGACACAGCCAGCAAGTCGTAACTAGGGTTTGAAATACCGACACAGCCAGCAAGTCGTAGCTAGGGTTTGTTATACTGACACAGCCAGCAAGTCGTAGCTAGAGTTTGACATACCTACACAGCCAGCAAGTTGTAGCTAGGGTTTGACCTCCCGACACAGCCAGCAAGTCGTAGCTAGGGTTTGTTATACTGACACAGCCAGCAAGTCGTAGCTAGGGTTTGACGTACCGACACATCCAGCAAGTCGTAGCTAAAGTATGACATAGCGACACAGCCATCAAGTCGTAGCTAGGGTTTGATATACCGACACAGGTAGCTAGGGTTTGACGTATCGGGACATCCACCAAGTCGTAGCTAAAGTATGACATACCGACACAGCCAGCAAGTCGTAGCTACGGTTTGGCATACCGAAACAAACACCAAGTCGTAGCTAGGGTTTGACGTACCGACCCAGCCAGCAAGTCGTAGCTAGGGTTTGGCATACCGAAACAGACGCCAAGTCGTAGGTAGGGTTTGACATACCCATACAGCCAGCAAGTCGTAGCTAGGCTTTGACATACCGACACATCCAGCAAGGCGTAGCTAGCTTTTGACGTACCGACACAGCCTGTAAGTCGTAGCTAGGGTTTGATATACCGACACAGTCACGAAATCGTAACTAGGGTTTGACATACCGACACAGTCACGAAATCGTAACTAGGGTTTGACATGCCGACACAGCCAGCAAGTCGTCGCTAGGGTTTGACGTACCGACACAACCAGGTAAGTCGTAGCTAGGGTTTGACGTACCGACACAGCCAGCAAGTCGTTGCTAGGGTTTG
>NW_018406811.1:1511-1935 GCF_002113885.1 Mizuhopecten yessoensis | reverse complement strand
GAATAAACCACGTGTTATATCTTACTGTAACGCCGAATAAACCACTTGTTATATAGTACTGTAACTCCAAATATACCACGTGTTATATACTACTGTAACGCCGAATAAACCACTTGTTATATAGTACTGTAACGCCGAATAAACCACGTGTTATATAGTACTGTAACGCCGAATAAACCACGTGTTATATCTTACTGTAACGCCGAATAAACCACGTGTTATATACTACTGTAACGCCGAATAAACCACGTGTTATATACTACTGTAACGCCGAATAAACCACTAGTTATATAGTACTGTAACGCCGAATAAACCACGTGTTATATCTTACTATAACGCCGAATAAACCACGTGTTATATCTTACTGTAACGCCGAATAAACTACGTGTTATATAGTACTGTAACGTCGAATAAACCATGTGTA
>NW_018406811.1:0-376 GCF_002113885.1 Mizuhopecten yessoensis | reverse complement strand
GATAATATTTTAAAGTTTATTTTAAAATTTCGTGTTAAACTTTTTAACCAAGATGTCGGTAAACAGATTATCATTATGAAGCCAGGTAGGTAGGATATTGAAATTCTACTCTGGTGCAGAATTCGGTGTCCGAACATCGACAAAGCTTCGGTTTTGACCCAAACTCTACACCCTCGGGTACAACATCTATATGCACAATACACATATATGATAGACTCTATTAGTAATGGAAATTATGTGTTGCTGTTAGAGCTACAATGTACAAGCAATGGTACGGAGTTGATAATGAACATTATGTTATTACCCAAAGGTCTATATAAATGATAATTATTCATTTTTGACTGTTTCTTGCCTTTTGTCCAATTTCGGCTGTAGG
>NW_018406810.1:2712-3246 GCF_002113885.1 Mizuhopecten yessoensis | reverse complement strand
GCCGCCCTGACGTGCCCTACCCCCAAGCACTTCAGGCACATAGGGAGTCGGCCAGGAACCGAAACCAACGCAGGTTTCCCATACACGTCCACACGGTAAGGGATTAAATCCTGCTGGCCCTCTTGTAAAACAAGTTCCACGCGCCTGGTACCTGTCTCAAGTCTCACCCCCGAGCACAAACTGGTTTCGCGGTTCAGGTGTACAACCTTACCGTACTTAGAAAAAAAATCGGCCACAGCCTCATCCTTGTACCACACAGGCAACCACATCACTTTAATGTTCACTCGCCTAGAGTCACACCTCTGGGGGGACAGATGAAAGTTATCTCCGAGAAAGTCCTCTAACCCGATAACATGTGACACTGTGATGTTGTCAGAAAATGTGACAAACCAAAAACTAGGTGCTTCTAGCTTGAAAGCTGCCTCTATGTCCCCGGGCTGGATACCATTTCGAAGAAGAATGTCCAGGACTTCCTCCCTCCTCGGTCCAACAACATTAAAACAAACAGTTCGTGCCAGAACCTCTAGGTCAATA
>NW_018406810.1:0-376 GCF_002113885.1 Mizuhopecten yessoensis | reverse complement strand
CGAAAGTGTTCACTGACTTGGTGGGGGAGTCACCTGGTCGACTCCTCTCCTGGGTAGTGGGGGAGGCACCGCTGTGTCTCCCCTCTCGTCGCCTCGACACACGGGTAAAACCCTCCGAGTCCGAGTCTTGGGACTCCTCCCTCTGCCTCTTCCCAGTACTCGGTTCCCCCGGTAGTTCCTCCTGGGTGTCAGGATCAGACGTGGGCTCTGCTGTATCCTCTTCCCTCGATGGCGAAGGAGTATGCACTTCCTCCCGCGGGGGGACCTGGGCGGTGGCCTTCCCCCCGCAGCGACGGCAGAGTAAGACCTAGGCTGCATGCGGTTAGGACATGCCGCCCTGACGTGCCCTACCCCCAAGCACTTCAGGCACATAGGG
>NW_018406809.1:2451-3241 GCF_002113885.1 Mizuhopecten yessoensis | reverse complement strand
TAATTCATCTATAACAGTATATAAGACATACAGATAACTCATCCAGAACAATATATAACATCACAGAAAACTCATCCATAACAGTAAAAGACACATCACATATAACTCATCCATAACAGTATATAACATTCAGATAACTTATCCATTACCATATATAACACATACAGATTACTCATCCATAACAGTATATAACATATACATATTACTCATCCATAACAGTATCGAACACATACAGATAACTCATCTATAACAGTATATAACACACAGATAACTCATTCATAACAGTATATAACCCATACAGATTACTCATCCATAACAGTATATAACACATGCAGATAACTAATTCATAACAGTATATAACACATACAGATTACTCATCCATAACAAAATATAACACATACAGATTACTCATTCATACATGTAACAATATCGAACACATCACAGATAACTCATCCATAACAGTATAANGATAACTCATCCATAACAGTATAAAACACATACAGATTACTCATTCATAACAGTATATAACACATACAGATTACTCATCCATAACAGTATATAACACATACAGATAACTTATCCATAACAATATATAACATCACAGATAACTAATCCATAACAGTATATAACATACAGATAACTCATCCATAACAGTATATAACACATACAGATAACTCATCGATAACAGTATATATAACATACAGATAACTCATCAATAACAGTATATAACACATCGCAGATAACTCATCCATAACAGTATATAAAACATACAGATTACTCATCCAAACAA
>NW_018406809.1:0-376 GCF_002113885.1 Mizuhopecten yessoensis | reverse complement strand
AGATTACTCATCCATAACAGTATATAACACATACAGATAACTAATTCATAACAGTATATAACACATACAGGTTACTCATCCATAACAAAATATAACACATACAGATTACTCATCCATACATGTAACAATATCGAACACATCACAGATAACTCATCCATAACAGTATATAACACATACAGATTACTCATTCATAACAGTATATAACACATACAGATTACTCATCCATAACAGTATATAACACATACAGATAACTCATCCATAACANATACAGATAACTCAACCATAACAGTATATAACACATACAGATAACTCATCGATAATAGTATATATTACATACAGATAACTCATCCGTAACAGTATATAACACATACAGATA
>NW_018406808.1:28284-30589 GCF_002113885.1 Mizuhopecten yessoensis | reverse complement strand
AGATAATTACTTAAAGCATATTATCGAGAAAAACGATAAATAGGTGGGTTTTTTTTTCAAATGTTGTTGAAAATTTACGCTTGGGATGTGTTGTAAACCCTCGGTAATGGTACTTTGGTTGGCTCGAACATTTCCAAGGGGGAGGAGGATGTAAGAGGGTTTCGTCTTGTAAGCAAACCTAACATTAAATGGTTTTCAAAAAACTATGTATGATGTTGCGTATATATTGCGAAATTGTATGAAACATATGGAAGATATCTGATATATTTTGCAAGATATATTGATAAGGCCACATGGTCTCGTTACAAATGTCTGAAATACACGTATGCTATACTGATATACTGGTCACAACACACATAAACATACACAATGTGTATGTTTATGTGTGTTGTGACCCATATCAGTATAGCATATTGCCTACGTAAAGATGTAATATGTACGCTAGAGATTGATACACATTAAACATTAAATATATCTGGGTGTTATTTCTTTATTGATTTTATTTAACAGTAACGTGTAATTAACAAGACTGGTGAGTTGGAAACAATGCGTATGCTGTTCTGTTTGATCTGTGCAGGCTCTTCATCCCTTCATCAGGACAGCTGAAATAAGAATGAAAATGTAGAATATTCTCATCGCAGTTGTAATTCTTGGTGAAAAAAACATATTTGGAATAAAATTTCACGGAAAGTATATCTACCAATTGTTGTTGTTCATTTACGAAAATATAGTGTGTCATTATGTTACATATGTACCTGGTATCACTATGGAGACAGACAATTAATAACAAATATTGAGGGTAAAAAAATGGTAAAATTGCACTTCAGGTACTTAAGGCACATTTATATGATTAGTGTAAATTGATACTATTCTTCATATCACTTTCGTTTCCAAAATAATGGTATACAGTGTTACCAATGCACATGTTATTGAATTAGCAATATGTATATATGATGTTTGATTACAAATGTACAATTTAGAGGAAAGAGTATAAGATTGTAAATTATATTTTGTTTCTTTCATCTTTAATATGTATCATCAAATTCCCGGGGGGTATAGTTTTCTTTTCAGGAATGATTTATCAAATATAATAGTCATGCCGGAAAAAACAGTTTCGAACACTTAGTTATAGTTTTCGACTAAAAGCAGCCAAAATAATGCGATTCCGAGACCTACAAACGTGTTTGGGAAGGGAGGAACATGGTGATTTCAGTGTAAAAATTCCGCGGGTCTAGACCGGGATTCGAACCCTGTGACCTTTATTGTTATGCGATCGCTTTATCCAATTGAGCTTCTGGTCATCGTAAGTGTCCTTGTCTAACTGTTTATGGGTATATATAAGCGGAAGTTAATGGGAGGCTACTGCATATTAGAAAAACAACAGTTCAATGGGACAGGGATCTATAGAACGCCTACAGAACAGTACCGTCCATTTATCTACAAGGGGGTTTATATTTTGGAAAAGTTCATCTCAAATTCCTAATCATATCAGAAAAACTACAAGTATTATCCATTCTGTTAACCTAAAATATATTTTCAAATATACAACCTGAAAAAATATTTCTGTATACGTACATAAAATGCAGTCCTCTTGATACGCTTTATCGAGATAGAATTCCTCCACTTGAATAAGGTGGTCATCTTTCCAGCAAAAATAATGAATGTAAAGATAAATAAAAGATACAAAATAATGAATATAAAAATAAATAAAAGATAAATAAAAGATACAAAATAATGAATGTAAAGATAAAGAAAAGATACAAAATAATCACATTACTGATACAATCATAAAGCTTAGAAATAGTCCAATCTTGTTCGTCATCAATTACTCATGTTCATTAAAAGTTAAGGAAACGACACAAAAAAATCCCAACGTACTCTTCCGTCAGTGAAATATAACTCGGAAGAGGTATAGAATTGTTCAATATCAATTAAAACGAGTAAATGATTGATGGTTGTATGCTGTGAAAATAAAAAAATAAAATATGGTGTGGTAACACTTTTTTTCGCTGAAGAAATTAGAGCGGACATATTCACACATAGATAAATAAAATTGAGACAAGGAATAAATAGCGTTTAGAACTCTTTACATGGAGAAAGATTCTTAGTTAGTGTAGACTAGAACTGAATGACTGATGAATGTAGTAAATTCAGCGAGTTAAGGCGTTGATAGTACAACTGATTGGAAGATATCTGGTATATAGCTACTGACCAAACGTAATCAACAAATGTTAACAAATAGTCCGTATATCAACATAGCATCTGCAAAAACTGGGAAGGTAATACAATAACCCAGGAAAACGAG
>NW_018406808.1:4336-27924 GCF_002113885.1 Mizuhopecten yessoensis | reverse complement strand
TGGAAATTCAGACAGAAAGAACATAGTATTTTATTATAGATAACTTATCGAATATGATGATGACGATGATGAAGTACAATCTATGTTGATAATTATATACAAGCTTCTATATTAAGAGGAAACATACGATAATGTGGATAAATCAATTCGGTTTAAAATAATAAAAATACAGGACAACGTTTATGCAAGCATGAATGTGTATCTAATGTATGTAAATACTGAGTGAAAGAGGCATGGTGAACGAGAGCCCCTCTGCGTTTGGGATATGCTTTTTTTGGGGGTTGAACATGTTTCCTAAACCCGGGCAGACCCTATGATGTATTCATATTAAGTGATAAAAAAAGAAATCATTACATCTGGATAACCGCGGGTTTCATAGCATGACCTGAGCTTCAAAACATTCACTTCAGATGGTACGCCTAAATATACTCTTATGTCAGACTCATTGTTTCTGGTCACTATTTCAAACGTTTGAGGGTACTTCTGATCTCGCGTTTTCTGTTGATACAATGCAGTAATTGATGAACAAACAATTGTACTTACGATTTAAATCAAATTGTACGAAGAAGGATTCCCTCCAAAGTTCGGCCACCACATCTGAGTGATTTTCTAAAAAGAAGTCTTCCACTTCCGTTTCAGTTATCAGGCCATCTCCGTCAGCATCATATGCCTCCAAGCTACATGGCACGGATACAGCTCCCTGAATTAAACAAACACATGTATTCACAGATAAATAGTTGTTCATTTCAGTACTAATTACCATAACTTTAGTATGCATATCTTTTCATTATTCCCATTCATTTATATATAATATTAAAGAAAGAGACCCCCCTCCCGACCTGCCCACAAATGGTTGTTTGTGAGACAGAATATGCGTAATAAAGCGACGACATATGTACTCTCGCTTTCTCTCTCTAAAAACCCGAACCTGATAATTGAAAAACAGCATGTCTATTTTTGCACGTGAGAAAACAAATTTCAATCATTCAACCATATTATACACAGTTGCTATATTGGATAACTTAAATACATTGCTGAAACAATTATATCGCATCTTTGAAAATGTTCTTGTATTTTGATTTGTATTGATCACTTAGTAAGCATTAATGTAACATTGAGCCAAAAAAACATTTTAAAAACAAAATCCATCGAAAACAATAAATCAATGTCAAATTGTAGATTTAAGTGTTAAGATATAAACGCTCAGAATGAAAACAATATGAAAATGATAACGGGCTTTAAGAAGAAATCCTGTTACACAAGTTGTTCCCCTAGGATGGAAGACGCTACATGCAATTCAATTTATTAGACTGTCTGTTAAATCTTACGTTTTCGAGTAATTCAGCTTTCCCATCACACACGGCAACATGTCCAATGCAGATCAGAAGCAGAAACCAGGCAGACATCGTTTCCATCTGTCAAGATTGTAATAGTATAGAGGTCACCATGTACCATTTAGAGTAAGTTGTTCAAAAGGTTGATATTATACACAAATATCGTAATAATATATAAACAGACATGGCATAGACAAAAAAAACCCAGATCAAAGGCATTTTTATGAAACCGTTCTCATGCTCATGCATTTAGAACATGCTAAATTCTCGCGACACGGTCTAAATTTCAAATGTAGACTTTGAAAACGGTATTTGGCATTGTTTCTTCCAAATTCTCCCGAAGCATACACATTAATGTGTTTGTTTTAATTCATACCTGGAACAAGAAATTGGGCTTTGGCACAGAATCTGAGTTTGACCATCAAAACGGTTTCATGAATACGGGCGCTGGTGTTCAATTTACCGAAAAGATATGATTCTTAGATAGATTATACACTTAACGTTTGACGTTTTCTTAGAAAACGAAAGAAATGGCATCTGGATAAATATTAGCAGAAAATTTGAAATTACCTTTGATACAGGATGAAGAATATATTTAAAGTTACCTTTGATACAGGATGAAGAGTCAGACGAGGTGTCACGGAAGCATCTAGTCCAGTATTGTAAGAATTACGCTGACTCGAGTGATTTATACTGGCTGTCTGTTGAACAAAATACTTTTGGGCTGATCTTCGTTTGTCGACTTCTGTTTAGAAGAAGCTTTGATCTACGATAAACACGAAACAGAGTCACAAAGTTTGCTGTTATAATGGGACAAACATCACCAAGCTGTTTCTGTTATTAAATATTGATGTCTTTTTCGAAAATGTTGTTACTTTTATGGTTTTCAGGTAAGCTGGCCAGCTCTCTGATATGCGGACATCAAAGCGGATTGATTCTTGTGTTACAATTGGATGGCCACCGGTCAAAGTTGTCCGCATTAAATATGTGTGTTATTGACAAGGATTAACGTAACAAACAAACGTTACATGTACTCGCCAGCAAAGCATTATTAACATATGGGTGAAGGCCGTCTTGATGGATGCCACAAAAACACTAAGCCGGACTCCTCGAACGCCTACTTTTGCCACGTTTGTCTTGCAATATTGCTTTTTTCATTCCTGTCATCGTCTTCCCTTATAATTTTATTTTTAGCGGAGACATTGTGATGCGTACCACATGTGGCGCAGACAACTTTTCCGTCGATACCAGAGTGTTTCGCTTGCGTTGTTGTGTGGTTTAAATGGTCATATTTTGTATTTTACAACGATAAATGATATCATTGTTTACCCGATGCATAAATACATCACTTAATATATATTTGGTGCTAGTTCGGATCTATAATGGTATTCTTGCTCTCAAAGAATATCAACAGCTGTATTCTAGTGTTTTAGATGTGTTATTTTTGTGCTAATGTCGTGTCATATATCGATACATTAATTGTAAACAAAAAAATCTGTTCCTATTTCCAATAATAATATTAATTTCCAATGTAATATAGGAAAAACATGAAACATATCCTCATAACACAGGGATAAAATAAGAACGTAAGGTCATAGAAAAAGACAAGAGATCTGAGGAGACAAGAAATAAATAAAAGATATCATGAAACCCAAAACAGAAAAACCAGGTCCTTAGGGAAATGTAGCTTTCCTATATTACGCAGTATAGCAGGAAATATATGTCTGAGAGGTTCGCAAGTTGAGATTAGCATACATGAATATTCATGAGTAGCGGCAAGGTACACGAGCTTTGTGTGAAGGAACACGTGATGAATGGGGGTACAGGTCATTCTAGCCAGAGACCCGCATGGCAGAAGGTCATTTTTAGATGGACCCAAGTGAAATCACTGCACTGGTGGAAAACAACGTCAAGGAATCCCAGTGCGCTATGCTCAACAGACTAGGGGACCTAATGACTTCTAAATTATGGTTTGGGCCTTATTTGGCCCCCAAATCCATCAAAATTAAAACTTTCAAACGAATGTTTCTTTAATTTTGAATATTTCTCCAGTACTATTATGTAAATATTTATTTGTGTTTTCAATTTTGGCTGCCATGGTAACCAGGTCATATTTGCATAAATTGTTGAAATTTGATTATTTAGTCAATTTTGACAGGTTTCACTTAGTTTTTCTCTTGTGTTTCTCCTAAAGATGTATAACAGGTGCTTACACATTATCCTTTGATATTAAGTTTGTTCAAGCATGCGCTCTATAGTTTTTAGGAGAAAAACTATGCAAAATATCCAAATATTCACTGAATATTTAAAAAAATTCTAATTTATGCAAATTTGAACTTGTTACCTCGAACAATAATTAGAAATATAGATAAATATTTTCATAATCGTATTTAGGAAGTATTCGAAATTAAAGAAACAGACATTTCGTAGCCCAGTTCAATATGAATGCTTAAGTTTGACGAAAGATAAAAGAGGCAGAGGTCGCCTTGAAAGAGAATGCAAGCGACCATACTTTGGAGAGGATAGGAGAAGGTATGACAATCTTAGAAAGAAGGCAAAAACTTAAAAAAATCGGCAGATAGCTCAGAGTTAGGATGGAGAACTGTGCCCGAGTATGAGGCGAACTCAATAGCAGATAATTCAGCGAAAAGAAAATGTGGAAAGCTATTCAGTCTGTCGGGCTTCCAAAAAGTATTTTGGGTTTAGAGTTACAATAAATTTCCAGCACAAACGCAGGCATATACACATATGGAGATATTAGCCAGGTGTCATAGGACTAGTAGCTAACGCCTGATACGGCAGCTCCTGCGAATTCCTCGAAAACTGTATTGATTAATGAAGATGCTTATTGTATTTTTTGTATAAATTGTTTATCTATGTTTATCTGTAAAGCATTTTAGAGTAGCCTATTCTAGCTAGATAGGGCGCTATATCAAATGTTGTATATTATTATAATATTGTTCGAGAAAAAAGGGGGTTTCTTCGTTGACTAAGTATATGACAGACGTTAACGTTGTGATTGACCTTAACAAGTTGGTAATAAATGTAGCAAAGCCGAAAATGAATTACACTGCATCATCAAGCTGTTTCGCCCTTCTTGGATTCACCGCTGATGCTAGGGACCAGATGGTATATGAATATATTTAAATTTAAAAAGTTACAGTAAATGTGATTATAAATAAAAAATATTATGGCTATATCTGCATATGTCCGGTGTCCAGATATAGGTGGTAACTGACCTATTGAAAGCTTATGGATGTTATAAGAAAATATTTTCTTCACATTCTGCAGATTTTTGTTACATTACTATTCTTGTTTTTCGGAAATAATCGGAACGAAAAGGATCCAACTCCTTCAAATCTGTTAATATTTCATTTGACCAAAAGAATTCTTTCTCCATTTTCTGATCAAACGTCCCTTACCTTTGCCGCTTGTCGTTTTGATACGTACAACTAACATGTTTTTAACCGAGTCCTTGTATCAACACAAGTACACATACATATGTTAACGGACCCCTTTAACAGTGGCGTGTTAACTTGTCAATGTGATATCATGTAGTTAATGGTTATCAAATAAGGTACTGCATTCTAGTAAAAGTTGAAATCTTCCAGACTTTACAAAAAGAAATCAAACGCACTAGAGAGAATAAACTGTTTTGGATTCAATGGTTATATTTACAATTTTAAAACTTGTAAAAGAATTAATATAAAAGAATTATTAAAGTAATATTTTCAGTCTTGTTAGTTCACACGTTAAATGGTTTTTACATTTTAATTGGATAATTAGGGCGCTGGGTTAAACATGTCTTTCATATCCAGTTGAGTGTAAAAAAATACGGTTATCTTTACTTGATATCAGTCGACTTACATTATTACGTATTTGGTAAATTAAAAATATTTTCCTTTAACTAATCTTTCATTGTCTTAATACAGCAAGCTGTGGGTTAAAAATCCCTGTACAGTCTGTTTTGTTCAAGACGTCGTTCTTGGGAAATACTAGTTTTTCGTTTACAAACATTCTTCGGTGACTTAGACGAAAACTGTTATCATGAAAAAGTCTATTCCTGATTGTCACGCAATGTAGTAAGAGTATCTATGCCAGATTCCTTGTATAGTATGTTGTGATTATTGCCTCCTTTTAGACCATTAAAACATTTAAAAGACTATTTTAAACATTTGTTCATACAAAAATTTGACATGCTCTGATCGTGTTCAACAACTGTTAAAACACAGGACTACATGCTAATGATTTTTCACATATACAGCTATATATTATCACAGAAGTTGCATCTAGAGCTGTCCATTATTATTTTAATAGATGTTTTCCTTAAATCCCCAGTAAGAATATCTCCAACATTCAAACCACCGTTTTCTGTATATTTAACGAAACTAAAGGCCTGTTCGTTTATGCGGAATAACTGGTACGTCCGTTTTTAAATATAGCAATTTTGGGTATAAATTCTGGCGGACCTGCTAAAGTGTATACAGGCCTTGCAAGGATCGCATGAAAGCACCATCTTATTACTGGGTCCGACCTTATTTCATAAATGAATAACTCTGGTCCAACCAGTTCAACCTTTTTGATTGCGATCAACGAAAACGGCCTTTCATTAGAGTGATTCATTATTGATAAATACTAAAATAGATAAGACCCGAGAGCAGAACCTTGACACACTCCAGCTTTTTCTTTATCAATTTAATTTATATCCGTCTACTTAAATAGCACTCCTGTCATTCAGATAAATAGCAATGAAGCAAGTTGAAGAGACGTCACTTATTCCATATTGTATATAATCAACTACGCCACACCATATCAACAGCTTTGTGACCCCCTCCCCCCAACACAAACTATTGTAGCTTTTCTGCCTTAACCCTGGCGTGTAGAAAGGTCATCGTGTTTAGCATTGAAATCTATCTGATCTGAGTAAGAGTATGAACAGGGAGGGTAAGAGTGACAGTTCGGATTAGAGAAGTAAAGTAGTAATTTAAGATGTAAAGAAGATAAAAAGGAAAAGGTCAGAGAGTTTTTTTTGGGGGGGGGGGGGGGTTTAACGTCATCGCAACAGGAAGGGTCATATGAGGACGGGGAAAAGCAACCTCTTAGGAGACGGGAGATGAATAATCATCACGTGAACAGTCAGATACAACAAACATAATATAAACATAAGACTACAAAAGTCAACTTACCCGAAGATGTAGAAAAAACGAAACGAACAAACAAAATTAAACTATCAAAAAACATTTATTGATATTTTAATATACAGTAGCTTTTTATTTTGCGTTACGTGGCTTTTCGTTGCTTTGTTGCTGTGTTCTGTTAATAATTTCCTCATTTAAAAAGATGTTTAAATGTCGTTCTTGATTGCTTCCGGGTGCCTTTTTAAACAGCTTGCCTGAAATCAAGAAAAATAGATTAAAATGATTAAAAGTTCTACAAACATTTATTGTACGGTTTTCTGTGAAAATTGTTACAGTGTATTCAAGTATAAAGATAGTGTTATCATTTGAATTATTCATGTGAAACTATATAAAATATCTTAATCACTATTATTTAACAATTACATTATTTTTATATATTTGCGTTTGATACATTTGCGTGCAGCAAGATAGTTTGAGCATTGTACTTACTAATAAAGATTTTCACTTTCGTATAGGCGTCATAGTAATGTAAATCGAAATTGTTCTATGGAAATGGTAATGAAGCCGAATGTGATCCTCGTAAAGAGGTATCAGTTAAGTGTGAATTTTTTACTGTTGATCATTCGTGAAAATTATTGATTAAAAACTGATCAATTTGAAAATGGATTAAAATTCATGATATATGTTTTTTTCTTTCTCTGAATAACTCTAAGAAAAGGTAACTCGTGTCATTTCTAAAAGATAATCCAGATATTGAGAAACTTATATGAAAAACAATAAACAATATGAAACAAATAAAAGAAAATTAAGAACACTGTTCTAATTGAAAAAAAGACAACGGGCCGAGTCTAGTTTTCGAATCATTGACCTCCGAATTTTTTACTGTGGATTTTACAAGCTCGTGGTCAATTTTAGTACCTCGGGTCGCGCCATGATTATAACACGAAATTTAGGGTAGATTACTGCATGTACATGTAAGAAACACTCCCGTGTTGGCAACAGTGGGAAAAGGCTCCTTAAATTGTATTTATTTAAACATCAATTGCTCTAAAAGACACACCAGGAGCTTGTCACACATTTAATATGTATTCTAGTATTAAGGATCCCTGTCACAATGAACTCTGATGTTTCGGATATACAGTAATCCCCACATAATTTCGTTTTGGAATTAAAATGTAGCACGGCTGAGCTAGGACTGTTCTGTTGACAAGGTAACACAGTCGGTTAGAGCTGTGCTATAACATTCTGAGGTCCTTGGTTCGAACCTCGTTCTAGCCATGCTGAATTATTACACTCTTAACATTAGTGTGGATTACATTTTATTATTTTTCATAAAAGTCCAGCTAGGTAATGTATTATTTACAGAAAATAATAAAGTAATGCCGGAAAATAGTTTCCGATTCGTCTTTCAGATTTTTGAAGTGGTACGAGGACCCTTAAGCTACATAGATATTACCTATTAGACAGTCCTTATGGAAGTCTGAATCCGTGTAGAACTCTTCAGCTGGGACTAGTCCATCCCCTTAATATATAATTGTAAACATATATCACGTTATTTTGATCAATTAAACCATGACAACATGATCGGTTTTTACAAATGTGACACATTTTATTCTATAAAATGTATAAAGCAGTATCAAAATGTGCTACAACAATCATGGATGCAATAGAACTCATCTCTTCCCAGAGTTGTCCTTCCATACACTCACTTACGTGTGTCAACGGCTAAATACCAAATATGTTGGCAATAATTTGAAAATCTATTTCATAAAACGTCATTAAGAAATCAGTTGATTAAAAACCTCGTTACTCCCAAATATATCTCTGCCAACACTATGTTTATATGACTATATTTGTAATCGCCATTGTGTAAAAGAAATATATGAATCAGGTATTGGTTTAAAGGGAGAACAAATTAAAGCATAAGAATATGTATGATAGAAAACGATTTACACGCCGGTGAACTCACAGTATCTGTGTGCACAAGTGATCAGAGGCTGAGTATTATGCAAACTACATTTAAGCCGTTAACAGAGTAAAACAGGTGTAAGTCAGTAAAAGGAACGACAACTCCGGATGGAAATTGACAACAGAGAGTATCATCAAGACAAGTTCACACGTTAAACTAAATTTTATCTGGTCACTATGGTGCAGTTATTATCAAACATGCATGTCTACATATTCCTTTTATTCAGTGATATGATATCGGGTTATAACAAACAAGGAAATATCCGTTATGGTAAAAATATAATGGTAATGATATAACGAATAACACACATTCAATATGTCGAATGAGATGTAACTACGATATCCGGAAGCTGACTCGCCGTTCTGATCCAGTTCCTGAAGTACCAGATTGACATTTTAAGGAGAATCGAGGAATGGATCAAACATGGAGATTTCCTTTACTTCCGCTGCATTTATATATCCATCTGCATCAGCATCATATAACATGAAGTCACAGGGAAGAGACAGGGAGTCTCCAACCTAATGTACAAACGAAATGGAAAAGATATATGTAGTATGCTCTACTCGCTATAATTCAGTGAATTTTACGTTAGGATGAAAGTGTGCGGATCAGCTACAACTTTGCATATTTTGTCCAAAATCAAGTACAAAAGCTACGTATTTATCTAGGTGTTAAAATGCAACATTTACATTCTATGTAAGATTTTATCTGGATGCATCATTGTTTACACATCTGTGCATGTCAATCATCAACAAACAAGGTATCTTATCTGGGGTTAACGTTCCCGCCAACAGCAAGTGTCAAAAGAATAGGAATGACTTAGGGACATCGCTAGAAAGATAGTGCAGACGGTAAACAAAGAACAACAGAAATATCTGGTGGGTACCATAGGGGAAATAAATATTTGTCGTTTCAATATCCACTAAGAAGACAAAGAAGAAAGCCCCCGATTCCTCTGGAGCATTACAATAGTATACAGTTATAGAATGGGTATGAGGGAAATAGCACATTTATGGTCCCCCGTGGTGAACAACTATTTCCCGAGGCGGCGAAGCCGTCGAGGGGAACTTTTTTTTCACCAAGGGTGACCATAAATTTGCTATTTCCCGAATTATCCATTCTGTTTTATTATAACGAAGCAAATCATTATAGGCAATATATTTACATTTGCATGGCATTGTCACTATATAGCCTCTTTGAAAGCTGTGTCGTTGATGGGACTTTAATTACAATGCATTACTAGACACAATTCTTAGCGTATTAATACAACACTGACCGGAACTACAATATCCAATATAAATAAACACGACGGCTGCTAAAATATCGCTGGGTATTGTGACATTTGACAATGCCATTGTAAATTTATGTGTAAAATAAAAAATAAAATAAAAAAACTCTTTTATTACAACAAAAACAAGACCAATGTCTGCAATATCGTACAAAATGCACATCGGTTGAAATCACCAATGCCGGCAATGGAAACAATTTTAACGCTCATGCAATCCTTACATGTATCAGAAATATCGTCTGTAACACTGCACTGATCAACAGGGGTTCGTTACAACTGTCTGAAATACACATATTCTAAAGACCTACTGACACATGTTACAGACCTACTGATATGAGTCACAGCACACATAAACATTTCAGACGAACCTGTGCTCCGTCGCAAGATCACTCACTTCAAACGCTATCGTTCACGCGTCTAGCATCCCCCATTCCTCAGTTTCTGACGACATGTCAAATAACGAGGATGTTATAGAATCTACCGACTGTTGTCAGGTTCCTATACAATCAACAAATACATTTACGCCTGGATTCTTCACAAAATGAGCAAAGAGAAAAGTTCGAACTAACTTCCAAAATTAACTCCCTCGTGGAGGGCAAGGTCGGATTTACGGTGTTCACTGTATTTGTCCATGCTCGAAAAATTTTTCCAGGGAAAAATCGAAACAATTTCAAATATAACTTTCATCTCAGAGTTCTATTGATAAACTTAAATCACCCTTTAGACATATCATACACAATTGTATTAATACTGAATTGTGGAATAAAATTGAAGTGTTTTTTAAATTTCAAAGTACTACTTTGTTTGCCAATCAGCACGCGACAATACGCTGTTCAAACTATTGAACGAAATTGTGGGGACTGTCGATAAGGCGGGCATTTGTAATTTGAAATATAAATTATAAGTTAAAAAAGAACATAAGAGGCAGAGAAAACGTAAATATAAGTATTGAACTGTTTTGTATGGTATTTATGATCTATTTGAATGACACAGCTTTGCAAGCAAACAATTCATAATGCGCTAGCGCACATTATGTTGTTTGCTTGCAAAGCTGTGTCATTCAAATATATAATAAATACCATACAAAAACAGTTCAATGCTTAATTAACAAATGAATTTATTTCTTCATCATTTCCTTTTACGACTTCAACGAGAAAAAAATTACAACTGGAAGTACTATATGCATCGTCGTTGATGATATCTTCATTTCTAGCATTCAAGAAGTGTTTTTATAGACTGTGTCTCATAGTCACCATTGTTTTCCTACCATATCTAGTCCCATCCACGTTTTGAAGTTCTGCATAAAACTTGCGTGGACACACGTTCATCTCCTCTGAGCTTGCTTGACCCTAGTTACGCTTCCGACATTCCGTTCTGTTAAATAAGTTTGAAGTGAATTCACTGCAGTCTTTAGAACAGCTGTTGTATTTAAGCTACGTTTAGCATCCAAAATCTGCTGAAGGCCTAACTCCTCTTTACAACAACAAAACGGCCTTCATCGGTGGCCATTTTCACTGTTGTCATTTGGTTATGAACATATGACGTCACCAATGTTTTCATTGGTCGAAATCTCAAGCTCCGCCTACAAATATTCATGAGGGAGTAGTCCTCTTTTTGGCAGAGAGTAGTCCATTTTGCAGGGAGTAGTCCTAATTTTGGGAGGGAGTAGCTCTCAGATGGAGAGATTTAAGTGATTTTAGGGAAATTTGCAGATTTTATCGTATTGTTTTTATAAAGGGAAAACTCAGTAGAGGTATAATAATCGCACTTAGCAGGCCTGTAAAGAAGTAGGTCTTTTTACCGGAGATATTAACAAGAAGTCGTTATTGTGTGAGGTGTTTATAATGCTTTTTTTTTTTTTATCTAACATGATATCATTGAGTTGTTAACCAAACCGCGTCATCAGATGCGTTGACAAGGCACCATTTCACAAAATTTCGCCATCTAAGGTGTAAACGAGTTAATTTTCTGATTGGTGAACAAAGAGAGATCTTCAAGGCGTAAACAATGTTTCGCTGCTTTAAGTATCAACAAGCTCATGGTGTCATTGTTTGAGGTGTTTAGCAGGTGTCATCGATTCATGTGTCAACAAAGTGTCATTGTTTCAGAGGTCAACAAGGAGCTGTTGATACATTTGTTCGCACTTACTTCGCATTTGGTATCGCTATCCGCATCCACACAGTACAAGGTTGGTTTTGATCATCTAGAAAGATGATTTTTATTACTATAATGTCCACACTTACTGATGGACGTTTTCTTGCTATGATCGGGGCTCCGAGTGGTCCACTCCTCCTTTTCCTTTTTCTATTTCCAGCACTCACATCAATCACGAAGACCACGACCAACAGTCAAAGCCCAACAGTACGCATCTGTAAAACAGTTAATTTTCCCTTGAGGCTTCTCATGATCAGGAAATGAGTGAATTCTGAAACATTTTCTATTCTAAAAAAAATGCGCCCAAATATATAATTATATTCAGAGACATTAACTTTAATATGAAATAAGGAAATGCCTTAGAGTATATAGCAAATATGTGCTTAAACAACCAATTATTCTACCTTGTTATCGGAATCGAAACGGAACACCAGTGGGATTGGGTTTGCCGATTAGAAAGTATAGTCTCATTGAACAATATCTAAAGTGTTTAATACTTTCACTATGTCACACTACTTTAAATTTATAAATACGTTTTGTTTGCCTTGATAAGTTTCTGGCAAATTACGAGTACAATTTGTTCACTAATCATCACACTGGTTTGAAAATAGAAACAAATACCCCTTACCTTGAAAATGTTTGAAAACGAACACGGTGGGTTGAATGTAGAATTATTGTTGGATTCAGCGTTTTATATATACAGCCTATATTTGTCGTTAATGGGTCGCCAAATAGTTAGACAGTGTGATGAGGTTGTACAAATTGTTTTTTTTTTTCGCAAAATGAGAGAAGCTGTATATTTTACTGCATAATTTGCAAGGTGGGAACAAAATGTTTGCTGAACTACAACCAAGAAGAGGTCACGTCTACTTGGTTTTACGCTCTATCACTGCAAAGGCGTCATAACGATTGATTACGATCTTTTTTACATAATATGCAGATGACAAAAATGTCCATCAGTAATTACATGTATGTCCTCTAACTCTAAAACATCAGAGGTAATTTGAGCAAAAAATAACGATTTTTAAATATTTTTAGAGAGAGAGATGAATTCGAAGTGGAATTTGATCCAACTAGAGCAAACTTTGAACAAAGCTGAACGGCATTGCATGGAAACCATTATCGCTGATATTTTCAGCTGGTTGCTGTTTTGGGAAACAACAAAGCGTTGTCAAGCAAATCTAACAGCGCTTTTCCAATTTGTCACAACAAAAACGAAAACTCGCTTTTAAAGAAAATATAACGGCGCTTTTTTGCTTTGTTGCAGCGACAACGCGACTAAACACAAAATAAAACGTAATTGCGTACTTTGTTTGGCTTTTTACGTCAATTAATATATAGTTGTTGATGATACAAGTATAGTTAACAGCCGAAGGAATCAACCTCATATCAACATAATAAAACGTGATATAGAATTAACTTATCAACTTTAAGTAAGTCATGTGGATGGTCTTTCCCGATGCAAACAGTCTAGTGGAAACGGACATACCAGGAGGACAAGAAAGAACATGAGAATGACATATTAAGGCACGGAATGTGACGAACAATTGATCAGCAATAGGGTATGAAATGTGAACAGTCTATCACAACGACTATCTGCAAAAACATCCACATGATTATGATTATCATAGAGTATATTTTGTATCAGCATTATAATGCAGCTTGTTTATTTAGATCTTACTTATATGCATATACTACCTTTCTTGAAACAGTGTGAAAATCAATCATAGGGTGTATTAACGATGACGCAACAGACGGATATTTCTTGACCACAATACACTGATTTTATGAATATAACGTATTTTGTACATGTACCATATTTTACACTGCATTTCCCCAACTCTCTTCTAACCTGTAATTTATTCACGTCACTATCCCTTAGCTATAGATGATAATGTTGGTTATGAAGAAAGGTAACAGATTTATATAAGTGTATTAACACTTGTTTCTGTCTCCAATTCATTTATGTATAATCATATTTGTATTATGTATTACATATGTTATGTGAATAAAACAAAGTTTAAACTAACTGATCAACAAAGGATATTTACTCCTTCCTCATCTTCATCATACCATGCAAAAAAATATTAAATTTTTAATACTTAGTAAGTCCCAAGTACAGATAGCCTGCCGATATAACTGTCTGTGAAATTTTACAAAAATAAATATCAACTTAGCATTTTGATTAAATGTTAAATCATCTGTGTTTTTAGCCCAACTGCCCGAAGGGCAAGTGAGCTTATGCCATGGCGCAGCGTCCGTCGTCCGTCCGTCCGTCAACTTTTCCTTTAAACGCTACTTGTCCTGAACGGCCAAGTAGATTTGGACTAAATTTGATCTGTAGTATCCTTAAGCCAAGGGGACTCAATTTTGTATAAATGTTGGGTCTGGGACGGAGGGCCGGGGCCCAATAGGGGAATTATAGCGAAGTCTCTAAAATCCTTCATCTGTAGGAATGAAAGGATTTGTTCCATATTTGGTCAGAAGCATCCTTAGGGGAAGGAGAAAATATTTTGATTAAACGGTGGATGTGGCCCCCCTGGGACATGAGGGGTAGAGCCCAATAGGGGAAATAGAGGTAAAACCTTTAAAATCCTTCTTCTACCATAGGGATTAAGGGATTTTATCCTAATTTAGTCTGGAGCATTCTTGGACCAAAGGGACTCAATTTTGTATAAGCAGTGGGTGTGGTCTCCCAGGGGGCAGAAGGGCGAGGCCCAATAGGAGAAATAGAGGTTAAACCTTTAAAATCCTTCTTCGACCATCGGTATTAAGGGATTTTATCCTTATTTAGTCTGGAGCATCCTTCGGCCAAGGGGACTCAATTTTGTATAAACGGTGGGTATGACCCCCCTAGGAACATAGGGTTGGGGCTCTGTTTGAAGTTTGTTCTCGCTATATCTCAAGTACTGGATGGCTCTTTCTGAAATTTCATATGTATTTACAGCACCTACCATGGAGTGCTATATCTTTACTTCATACCAACTATTTTAAACATATTCAGGTGAGCGATACAGGTCCTCTGGGCCTCTTGTTTAATTCAAGTCGTATGATGACTAACCAAATAATTCTTGTCTCCACAAAAACAATTGATTACAAAATCATGAGGAGTAGTGATGAAAATCGAGATTAAAATAGAGTTATCATAATAAAATTTCAAAAATGAACATTTTTTTACTATTACAATATTTTCACTATTGTCATAAAAGTTTAAAAATTCAAAAATAAATTATCATTACCCGCTGCAAGATCTTAAGGTGGAGATACAAGTCATATGGCATATCCACTTGCATATACAACTCAGTGTAATATTTCACTTTATCAACAACAAAAATACCCCTATCATATACCAAAATGTTCATTAGAACATAATGATCATATATAGGTAAAAATAATTAAAACAAAATGACTGAAAACATATTTAAATTTACAAATTTATTGGATGGTTGCATCCCTACCTCACACAAGCTAAGTCCTAAAATTCCACAAAAATCATATTTAATTTCTTTAATGCATAGTCTATGAAAACCTACAAAAGAATTCACTTAAAATCCATTTACAATGAAATACTGGCACAATTTCCTGATGGTTGTTAAGCCCAAATTGGCAGCCATTTTTTGCTAGAAAGTAGTTCATTTAGTCAATGAAGCAGAAAGTATGGAGGCCCAAAACTGAAATAAAAAATAAAATTTCCTTCAATTTTGGCTCTATCCTCTTAAACCCTTGTAGGATTCATTATGTTTAAATGTAGTTTTGATTTCCGAATAGAATTTCAAACAATCTCTAAAAGAGTTATCACCCTTTATTTTATCTTCAAAGATTGTCTTTAAATCTGCTTGGCTTTGTTGCTACAGCATGTAGTTGTGCTTTCCAAATCAGCATTTGAATTTGATTATATTTCAAAGCATTTTTTTCATGAAGTGTGTTTGTGTTTCCCAATTTATAATTATTTATTTAACAATCTTTAAGGGTCTATTGTCCCGGTCACCTTGGTTCGAAAACGTGATTCCCTAAGCCATTCTTCACATATCGCTTGTTTCCGTGCTTGCTTCTGGTCGGCCAAAACATCAGGAATGGTATCAGCAGTGTCCAGACCACCAACGCCATTTGAAACACACTCTGATGATTGTTCCGGCTTCTTGGTACAAAAATCACTGCAGTTGTCATGGTTACCCAAAACATGATGCACTGAATTACGGATATCGTGCTCAGGTTTTCGTGCAACCGCCTTCTTGTCTTTCTCCTGTGACCTCATACGAATTGCACATCGTACGCCCTTAGTTAGACGAATACGAACCATCTTGGTAAGTTTTCCCTGACCTTTAACTGAGTTTTACTCTCCACCAGTTTTTCTAGATTCGTACACAGACACTTGCGACTATGGTTAGCCCATTCCATTTTTGTGACTTTAAATCTCCATACCGGCACTTGCTGCTGGATCCTGGCAAACACAGAGCTATCCCCATCAGCAATTAGGCGCAGGTAGCGCAGACAGTGCGTTGATTACCCCTTCTGAAAACCCTCTACTATCGTGTCTGCTCCCATTGCCTGACTAGTGTCAGTCCAATTCCGGAAGCACATGTGTGGTTTTGGTTCACAATGCCTGGATTTCAGCTGTTGAGCAGACATAACAGTGTTTGTTTCTAACCCTTTTTTGAAGCAAATTTCTCGTCTCTGCTCCAATAATAAAACCTACTATGTTTGCTTGTGAGAACGCTTTGATCATCCACCATCACACAATACGGTTATTGCTGGGATACCGTCATGAAAGTCTTTCCACAGCTAAACGACGCCCTTCAGCTACAACTTACTGCATGTTTTTCTCAAGGACGTTGTGCTAAAGATCCCCAATCTTTTGCTCAATCTATGAGTATGAAGATTGTTGGAGTCCAGGGAGCCCAATTGCCAGTCCACCACTTGTCACCATTGAGCCCTAAACCGCTCTCGAATTAGTTTCTTGCAGAGTTGAGTTAGGAATCTGCTTGCTCGTTTTGAGAACAAATTCCTTTCCACAACCTGGACAGCACATCTTTAAATCACTGGCAAGGCCATTATGGTACTGTTCTACATAATTCACTGACATTGACACCTCTTTTGCTGCTGCACACGTCACAACATGGCTTGGTATATCAGACATATGTTTCTGAAAATTGTCAAGGTTGAACTATCGACTCCTATCAAGTGTTTTACTAGCATCTGGAGTAAAAGTTACCTTCAGTCCATCTTGCCTCAACTTCCGGGCTCTCAGTTGAGATTTCCTCTCCTTTATTCTTGTCATTGAAGACTAGCCATTTATGATATTATATCGCCTTAATACCCGGTATGGATTGCACCTTTTCTCCTTGTCCTACTTCTTAAATTCTGCTAACGTTTTTGCTAACTTCCTCTGTCGCAGTTTGCTACGTGCAGAATGCTGTCCAGTTACTGCATTAAACTTTGAAACTCGTCTTTTTCTTTTTCCCATGTCTACTTAGAAATGCTACAGATGTATGAGTCTCCATACAGTACCGCAGGGTCTTTTATACTCGGTTACATTTCCGGGGGCTTCTGGCAGGGGGGACACAATACGTAACACATGTTTTTTGTCGATAATAGATACATTAAAATGTCAATACAACAAATAATGACACATGTACATGGAGAGATATGAATCAAACATCAAAAATAATTTAGTTCACAAATAGTCTTGTTGTCGATAAAACGAGGACATTTTCGGACCCCAAACAAATACCTGAAACCACATGAGAAAATGCAGATCTGACACTTAGCTGACAGTTTAACACGGAGCAAACACACCATAAAAAGTGATATATAATTGATAAGAAACTGACGATCTGCGATCGGCTAGCTCAGTGATAGTGTATGTAGCATATCCTGCATAATATATAAGGATCTCGAACGTAACAGTAATATATATATGTAATCATACTTACTTGCATATCGACGTTTCCTTGTTAAGCTTACCGGATGTGCCCAACAACACATGTGCTATTGTTTGTTTGTCAGTTGTTTGAGATTTAAGCAACTACATATTCGTCTTAACCCCCGTGTCTGCAGGGCTCTCACCATTAGGCGCCTCTTACGACATGCAGCATGATACAGCAGGTGTTTCCCCCGAGTCTGCACATGGGGTTCATCAATAAAGCACTTGCCTTGCTCCACAACATGCTGAGTGATTAGTACCAGAGCTATGTGAGTGCATTTAGTGCATTCTTTATTTAAAGAAGATGCAATTTACAAGGTAAACTATCTTTTAATTTTCAAGATAATTACTGAAAGCATATTATAGAGAAAAACGATAAATAGGTTTAAAATTGTTTTCAAATGTTGTTGAAAGGTTACGCACGGGATGTGTTGTAAACCTTCCGGTAAAGGTAGTTTGGTTGGCCCAAACTTCTCAAAGGCTGAGGGGGATGTAAGAGGTTTTGTCTTGTAAGCAAACCTAAGATTACTGGTTTTCATAAAACTGTATATGATGTTGCGTATATATAATGTGAAATTGTATGAAACATATGGAAGATATCTGATATATTTTGCAAGATATATTAATTAGGCCTACGTAAAGATGTAATAATGTGAATGAATTAATTTATCGCTGTTAATATCTTCCTGTCGGGTCCATATAATGTACTCTTTAAAAGTCGTTAACTGTTAGATTATGCTGTTTGATATCATTAAACAATATGGGCCGATAATAAGATTACCAGAATAGAAATACTGCTCTTAGCAGCATTGAGGCGTTGCAAATGGTGTGACGTCATCGAGATAAACTCAAGTATGAACCTACACACTACCACCCCAGAGGGAACTCGGGCTAATGATGATATTGAAACCAGTCGATATTGATACACATTAGAAATGTAATATATCTGGATGTCATTTCTTTATTGATTTCATTTAACAGTAACGTGTAATTAATAAACAAGACTGGCGAGTTGGAAACAATGCGTATGCTGTTCCGTTTGATCTTTGCCTGCTCTTTATCCCTCCATCATGACGTCTGAAATAAGAATGAAAATATAGAAAATTTAAAAATAAAGGTACTATGAATATTCTCATCGCAGTTGTAATTCTTGACGAAGAAAATATATTTGGAATAAAATTTCACGGAAAGTATATCTACCAATTGTTGTTGTTCATTTACGAAAATATAGTATGCCATTATGTTACATATGTACCTGGTATCACTATGGAGATTTATTTAATTAATTAATTAATAACAAATATTGAGGGTAAATATATGGGAAAATTGCACTTCTGGTACTTAAGGCACATTTGTATGAGTAGTGTAATTTGATACTATGCTTCATAACACTTTCGTTTCCAAAATACATGGTTTACAGTGTTACCAATGCAAATGTTATTGAATTAGCAATATGTATATATGATGTTTGATTACAAATGATCATGTTCCTCCCTTCCCAAACACGTTTGTTTGTCTCAGAATCGCAACATTTTGGCTGCTTTTAGTCGAAGGATTATTTCCAAATGATTTTCAGTATTCCAAAACGGACTAAAAAGGGCCGTTTCAGTTTTACATAGGGATATCATGTGTTACGGTGCACATGTATATTAGGGATCCCTGTACCACTGCCAAAACTATAACTAAGTGTTCGAAACTGTTTTTCCGGCATGACTATTATATTTGATAAATCATTTCTGAAAATTAAACTGTTTTACGGGTATATACAAGCGGAAGTTAATGGGAGGCAACTGCATATTAGAAAAACAACAGTTCAATGGGACAGGGATCTATAGAACGCCTACAGAACGGTACCGTCCATTTATCTACAACGGGGATATATTGGGGGAAAGTTCATCTCAAATTCCTAATCACATCAGAAAAACTACAAGTATTATCCATTCTGTTAACGTCAAATATATTTTCAAATATACAACTGGAAAAAATATTTCTTTGTACGTACTCAACATGCAGTCTTCTTGATACGCTTCATCGACATAGAATTCCTCCACTTGAATAAGGTGGTCATCTTTCCAGCAAAAATAATGAATGCATAGATACATAAATGAAAGATACAAAATAATCACATTACTGATACAGTCATAAAGCTTAGAAATAGTGCAATCTTGTTCATCACATTTACTCATGTACTTTAAAAGTTAAGGAAACGACACAAAAGAATCCCAACGTACTCTTCCGTCAGTGAAATATAACTCGGAAGAGGTATATCATTGTTCAATATCAATTAAAACGTCCGTCTGTCACGTTTTCTGTTCCGTCCAAACATTACGCTAATAATGGTCTGATTCCAACAAAAAGTATATTAACGCAAAATTAATTCCACTTGTACATTCTCATTGGTATATTTGTTTCCGTGCAATAAGTGCGCTAATAATGGTCCTATTTCAACACAATGTAGTGTGCAGATACATATTAAAAGGTTTAAGACTAATTTTGCTCGTCAATATGATCCGTGCATATTTATTGATAACTTATTACACTTATATATTCTTCTTGGGTAATTTGTTTCTGTGCAACAATTATGCTTAATGATGGTCTTACTCCATTCGCTCGTCTGTGGAAATTTATGCATAATTGATAACAATTTATTAATTAGTTAATTAATTATTAGTTAAGGTATTCAACAACATGTTTCAGGCTCAATTCGCTCGTCTGTAAAAGTTTATGCATAACTGATAACAACTCATGAATTAGTTAATTAACGATTAGTAAAGGTATTCAAAAACCCTTGTAACCTTGTCATATTGACGTTACATTGGCATTTTATTATTGATTGTTGTATGCTGTGAAAGAAGAAAAACTTTTATTGTGTAGGAACACTTGCGGTTTTTTTTCACTGAAGAAATTATACCGAGCATATCCACACGTAAATAAATAACATTGAGACAAGGAATAACTAGCGTTTATAACTCTTTACATGGAGAAAGGTTCTAGTGGAGACTAGAACTGAATGACTGATGAATGTAGTAAATTCAACGAATTAAGGCGTTGATAGTACAACTGAATGGAGGATATCAGGTATAGAGCTACTGACCAAACGTTATCAACAAATGTTAACAAATAGCCGTATATCAACATAGCAACTGCAAAAGAACAACGGGTAGGTAATAAAAAAATGGAAAACTAGGACTGGTGGCGAGGACGGGAATCCACACATAAAGAGCATACTATTTTATTATAAATAACGTTAATTAATTAATTAAACATGATGATGACGACGATGATGATGATGATGATCATCGTCTCCATCATCATCATCATCATCATCATCATCATCATCATCATCATCATCATCATCATCATCATCATCATCTTATCCATTTGGTAAAGTTGTAGATGTGATAGATTTGGGGTATTTAAGTCCTTTAATGTGTAAAGGGTAATCACAGTATAATCTATGTTGATAATTATATACAAACTTCTCTATTTAGAGGAAACATACGCTAATGTGGATTAATCAATTCGGTTTGAAATAATTAAAATACACGACAACGTTTATACAAGCATGACTGTGTATCTATTGTTTGTGAATATTGAGTGAAAGAGGCATGTCGATTGCATAAATATACTCTTATGTCAGAAATGATTTTTACTGGTAACTATTTCAAACGTTTGAGGAGCGAAGGTACTTCTGATCACGCGCTTTCTGTTGATACAATACAGTAATTGATGAAAAAAGAATGTGTACATAAACAAAAAAATTGTACTAACGATTTAAATCAAATTGTTCGAAGAAGGCTTCTCTCCAATTTTCGGCAACATCCTCCGAGTTAGTTCCTAAAAAGAAGGCTTCAACTTCCGTTTCAGTTACCAGACCATCTCCGTCAGCATCATATGCCTCCAAGCTACATGGCACGGATACTGCTCCCTGAATTAAACAAACACATGTATCCACAGATAAATAGTTGTTCATGACAGAATATACGTAATAAAACGACGACGATATACGTACTCTCTCTCAAATACATTGCTTAAACAATTATATCGTATTTTTTAAAATGTTCTTGTACTTGTATTTGTATTGATCACTAAGTACGCATTCATTTCACATTGTGCTATTTTTAAAACAAAATCCAACGAAAACGATAACCAATGTCAAATTGTAGATTTATGTGTAAATATGAAAATGATAACGCTCCAAATGATAACGGGCTTTAAAAGAAATCCTTAAGTTATTCTCACTGGATGAAAGACGCTACATGCAATTCAATTTATAAGACTCTCTGTTAAATCTTACGTATTCGAGTAATTCAGCTTTCCCTTCATACACGGCAAAGTGTCCAATGCAGATCAGAAGCAGAAACCAGGCAGACATCGTTTCCATCTGTCAAAATTGTAACAGTATAAAGTTTGTTATGTACCATTTAGAGTAAATCGTTCAAAAGATTAACATTGTACACAGATATCGTTATAATATACAAACAGAAACGGCATAGACAAAATAACCGATCAGAGGCGTTTTCATGAAACCGTTCTCATGCTCAAGCATGTATTCTCTGCTTAATTCGGTAGTTTTAGAACTTGCTAAAATCTCGCGACACGGTCTAAATGTCACATATGGACTTTGATGATAACGATATTTGACCTTGTTTCGTCAACATTCTTCCGAAGCATTCAAAATAATGTGTTTGTTTTACTTCATACCTGGAACAAGAAATTGGGCTTTGGCACATAATCTGAGTTTGACCATCAAAACGGTTTTATGAATACGGGCGCTGGTGTTCAATTAACCGCAAAGATATGATTCTTTGATAGATTATACACTTAACGTAATTAGCAACGTTTGACGTTTTCTTAGACAACGAAAGAAATGGCATCTGGATAAATATTAGCAGAAGATTTGAAATTACCTTTGATACAGGACGAAGAATCCGACGAGGTGTCACGGAAGCATCTAGTCCAGTATTGTAAGAATTACGCTGACTCGAGTGTTTTATACTGACTCTAGTGTTTTATACTGACTCTAGTGTTTTTTACTGACTGTCTGTTGAACAAAATACTGTATTGGGTTGATCTTCGTTTGTCGACTTCTGTTTAGAAGAAGCTTTGATGTACGATTAATACGAAACAGAGTCACAAAGTTTGCTGTTATAATGGGACAAACATGACCGAGCTGTTTCTGTTATTAAATATTGATGTCTTTGTCGAACATGTTGTTACTTTTATGGTTTTCAGGTAAGCTGGTCAGCTCTCTGATATGCGGACATCAAAGCGGATTGATTCCTGTGTTATAATTGGATGGCCACCGCTCAAAGTTGTCCACGTTAAATATGTGTGTTACTGACAAGGATTAACGTAACAAACAAACGTTACATGTACTTGGTGGATGCGCGAAAACTCGCCAGCAAATCAGTATTAATATATTGATGAAGGCCGTCCTGACGGATGCCGCAAAAACACTAAGCTGAAATCCTTGAACTCCTGCTTTTGCCACGTCTTGCAATTTTGTTTTCTTTTCATTCCAGTCATTTTCTTCCCTTAACGTGTAATAACTTTATTTTAAGTGGAGACATTATGACGGGTACCACATGTGGCGCAGAAAACTTTCCCTTCGAGATCAGAGGGTCACGCTTGCGTTGTTGTGGGGTGAAAATGGTAATTATTTCTAATTTTCATGATAAATGATATCATTGTTGCTCGATGCATAAACATATACCTGAATAGATTCGGATTGAGCTCGCATACATAATGTTATTACCCATTTGAGAAAAATCTAGGAATT
>NW_018406808.1:2225-4045 GCF_002113885.1 Mizuhopecten yessoensis | reverse complement strand
TCGCTGTTTACAAAATGGCAAAACGTTTCGCTTCGCATACTGATGGGGAAATACTCGCCAAAAGGGCTAACTATGTGCCACATTACACACAAAAGTCAAACAGACGAGCGGCAAACATGCTGCGGACGTATTTAAAAGAAAAGAATCAGGAAGAACAGTTCGAGGAATTTGATAAAACGAAACTAAATGAGGTACTGTGCCTGTTATTTTTCTTTGCTTTTATTATAAAAGACTCAAAGGGGTAATAAATTCGTTACACGGATTTTTGGCAGGGTATACGGGATGGTATGACCCTATAGGGTTTCGTATTTTCTGAGGCCGTGTGTAACTAATAGTATTCTGGTACCCAAAGAATATATCGATACATTAATTATAAACAAATTGGAATTCAACACTGTGACACCTTTCCCTATCTTCAAAAAATTTGTTCATGAAAATAATTTATATATCATGTCATATTATGCAATTTAGAAAAAAATGTACCATATCCTCATAACAAAGGGATAAAATAGTCCTTAATGTTATACAAATACAGACAACAAGACTGACGATACAATAAATAAATCAAAAGACATCATGAAACCCAAAATAGCAAAAACTAGATCCTAAGGAAAATGTAGCTTTCCTGCGTTACGCAGTATTGCAGGAAATATATGTCGCAGAGGTTCGCAAGTTGAGATTAGCATACATGATTATTCATGAGTAGCAGCAAGGTGCACGAGTTTTGTGTAAAGGTACACGTGATGAATGGGGGTGCAGGTGTGATAGAGGGTCATTCTAGCCAGAGACCCACATGACAGAAGGTCGTTTTAAGATGGACCCAAGAACAATCATCGCACTNGTGAAAGAGAATGCAAACGATAATGCGTTGGAGAGGATATGAGAATGTATGGCAATCTTAGAATGGAGACAAAAGCTTATAAAATTGGCAAATACATGAAGCTCAGAGTAATGATTGAGAACTGTGTCGGAATATGAAACGAACTCAATAGCAGATATTTCAGACGACGAAGAGAAAACGTTGAAAGCTATCCAGTCTGTTGGGCAGGCTACTTCCAAAAAGAATTTTGATTTTCGAGTTACAATACATCTCCAGCACATACGCAGACACATGCACATATTGAGATATTAGCCAGGTGTTAAGGCAGCTCCTGCAAAGTCCTCAAAAATTGTATTGATTAATGTAGATGCTAATTGTATTGATTGTATAAATTGTATATCTATGAATGTAAAGCAGTTTAGAGTGGCATATTCTACCAAGATAGGACGCTTGATCAAATATTGTATATTATTATTATATATTGTTCGAAAATTGGTTTTTTTTTCGTCATTGACTAAGAATATCACAAACGTTAACGTTTTTTAACCCAGAGGATGCCTATCGTGATGTCGCTCTACAAATACTGGTCAACTAACATTACAAATAAANCTAACTATACAAATAAATCACAGCAACTCCCTTTTCCTTTATTACTTTCTTTTGCTCCATTTGTCATCACTTTGTCCGGGAAGAGAAAACGATGGTTGTGAAGTATCGATATGAAATAACTGTATTTGCATAGTTTTTGAATATCAAAGTGATCAACGTTAAGTCTAAAGAGATGAACGTAACACACACGTGTGTTTGTACCTTTACAAGTTGGTAATAAATGTTGCAAGCCGAAAATGAATTACACTGCATCATCAAGCTGTTTCGCCCTTTTAGGACACACCGGTGATACTAGGGACCAAAAAAAATATTCGTATATTAAAATTTAAAAAGTAACAGTAAATGTGATTATTAATTCAACTATTATGGTTATATCTGCATATGTCCGGTG
>NW_018406808.1:0-375 GCF_002113885.1 Mizuhopecten yessoensis | reverse complement strand
CTAACATGTTTTTAACCGAGTCCTTGTATCAACACAAGTACACATTGTACATATGTTAACGGTTCCTTTTAACAGTGGCGTGTAAACTCGTCGATGTGATATCTTGTTGTTAATGGTAATCAAATAAGGTACTGCATTCTAGTTAAAGTTGAAATATTCCAGACTGTACAAAAAATCAAAGACACTGTAGAGAATAAACTGTTTTGATTCAAAGGTTAGATTTACATTTTTTAAACTTATAAAAGAAGTGATATTTTCAGTCTTATTAGTTCACAGGTTAAATGATTTTTGCATTTCAATTGCATAATGAGGGTGTTGGGTTAGAAATATCTTGCATATCCAGTTAAGTTTCAAAAATTACAATTATCTTTACTT
>NW_018406807.1:5068-5480 GCF_002113885.1 Mizuhopecten yessoensis | reverse complement strand
AACAGGTGACCAATATACAATGTACAGTGTTTTACAGGGTTAAAAATAATCACAACAGGGGAACAAGATTTAATATGATCACAACAGATGTACTAGGTTAAAAATAATCACAACAGGGGAACAAGGTTTAATATGATCACAACAGATGTACTAGGTTAAAGGTAATCACGACAGGGGAACAATGTTAAAAATAATCACAACAGGGGAATAATGTTAAATGTAATCACAGCAGGGAAACAATGTTAAATGTAATCACAACAGGGGNAGTAATCAAAACAGGGGAACAATGTTAAAAGTAATCACAACAGGGGAACAATGTTAAAAGTAATCACAACAGGGAAACAATGTTAAAAATAATCACAACAGATGTACTAGATTAAAAATAATCGCAACAGGGGAACAAGGTTTAATA
>NW_018406807.1:0-375 GCF_002113885.1 Mizuhopecten yessoensis | reverse complement strand
GTTAAAAATAATCACAACAGGGGAACAAGGTTTAATATGATCACACCAGATGTACAAGGTTAAAAATAATCACAACAGAGGAACAATGTTAAAAATAATCACAACAGATANTTAAAAATAATCACAACAGATATACAAGATTAAAAATAATCACGACAGGAGAAGAAGGTTAAAAATAATCACAACAGGGGAACAATGTTGATAATAATCACAACAGATGTACAAGGTTAAATAAAATTACAAGAGGGGAACATTGTTAAAAATAATCTCAACAGATGTACAAGGTTAAAAATAATCATAACAGGGGAACAAGGTTTAATATGATCACACCAGATGTACAAGGTTAAAAATAATCACAACAGGGGAACAATGTTA
>NW_018406806.1:2044-7322 GCF_002113885.1 Mizuhopecten yessoensis | reverse complement strand
TAGTGTTTGGAACACGAAATATCCAAGAACAATGTGATCCCGTATCCAAAATGAACTTATATCTTGATGACGAAAGAAGAACTTTTGACAAACGTGTGTAAAATGATGATACAGTGGCTGTTTGTTTATGAGCGATCTATCTGGAAAGAGAAACGTAAAAAAGAAAAGATTTATTTAATTTATAGAGTACATAGATTGATATGGAGGTATGGCTTTCATATGTTGTCATTATCAACATATTACCTATCTATTTAGATAATGTATATTGATTTCATGCAAATAGTAGCCTTTAAGCTAATTTAACACAAAAATAAGATGATTTAACTCTTTGTTAACAGTTGGCAGTCCAAACAATTATAGCAAGATTTATCAATTATATATCAATTTCAAATATTATGTTCTCAGGGATTCGTTTTCTGTTTTCAGTAGATGACTGTTGTGTAAGATATTGTCGAAACTGTCGTTAGACTTAATAATAATTTTGAAGGGTTGACGCATATGTATGGCAAGCCAATTTATCACTTATTCGATTTGCAACGTTAATCTCGTATTGAATAAGAATATATAAGATTTTAAATATGTTTCTAAGACATTTTATATGTTTATAAAATATCTTCTGTCAAGTTTATGAAATACCTTAGATAATGTATAGACCATCTTAAATAATTACTAGAAACTTTATGAGATGTCTTAAATAAGAATAAGAATATCTTAAATAATTTCTAGAAATACGAAATAAGGAGGAAGCTATTAAGAAATTTTGACCGTATTAGACTCATCAGTGGTATTAAAAGCCAAATGAAAGAAAATACCTTATTGAAATGTTTCGAAATGTGTGTAAAAATAATGCGAAAGGAGACAGGCCCCTATTAAAACTTCTTATAATGTAACAAATGTATAAATTTGGGCTACAACAGGTAATCTATTCTTAAACTAGTATTTCATGAAAACCAAGCCAGAATGAATTCCAGCTGACGGTTCCGACCAACCTTGGAGACTGAAAGTCAATGAGCAGAGTCAACCACCTTGTAAGATAAAATAAAAAAATAAATAAATAAATAAATACAGTGATAAGAAGCACCTATTTTTACTGTTTTTGCTTTTGTTTTGTATTTAGAAAGCCAACCTACAAAACTTTAAAGGCTCATCGATTGAACAAAAGGACACAAAAATACGTGTCTGAAGTACATGTTGTGTATTCCCAAACATATACAGAAATCGGTATCAGACATATTAGATATAAAAAAATATATTAGGAATCTTATAGAGTAATCAAGATCTCTTAAAAAATAAATTAGATTTGATATATAATATACATGATAAGATCAGGGACAGCTTATAAAATGTAGTTCCTAATTGTTAAGATTTCTTATATAAGATATCTTGAGGTTACGGCAAACTTCGGGGACACCAGCAGAGTCTACCACTTTGTATTTTAAAAGATGAATGTAACACTAGATAAACGCTAGATAAAGTAAAACCGGGTTTTAAATTTAAAAATTCAAGTTAATCTCCTCCTCAGTGAACACATTGCATAATAACTTGTTTACCTCCTACTTGCTCTTTGTTTATTTATATATTTATTGATTTGTTTGTTCTATTTCATTGTAAGAAATCATCAAATAAAAGTAACAACTTGTATTATTCAACTCAGAGCATGTGATAAATATGCAAGACCACACACTTGTACTTTTTTCTAACGAATCAGAAAGCACGAGTTTATTGCGCGGACGAATATATTCGCGAGTGCGCGGAGCGAACGAGTGAATATATACGTCTGCGCAGTTGTTATGTTATGACTCTGTAAAAGTCTGGTTACGGTCCTGTTAGACCTGGTAATTTACAGATATAATATTCAGATTAGCAGTACATTAGCTTGTGAACCTCATTGAAATTTAGTTTACACTTGTTAACCAATGTTTAAGGAACATGCGTTTTATTGAACCCGTAACAAAAACTGTGGATTCAGACGGTCGGCTATATTGTTATACTCTTATGTATGAAACCAACTCATTGTATTCTAATGAATGAAACCCAGAATATTCAGATACTGTTTATACACTGTAATGGTTTTGGTAGTAATGTTGCTAAGAGTGTGACCTCCTATGAGAATATCGTGCCATCTCATCTGAAACATGTTAAGGAAACTTTCTGATAGCATTGATGAGCAACGCTCCAATCAAATTATCCCTGTACAAAATTTAACAGATGTAACGGTCAAATATTCCAAGCCCCGCCTACTTGGAAACAGTTTGAAAATAGACAGCGGTCAACATTTTTTCCCATCGATCTGGTGATTTGGTCTTGTCATATTTCAGTACCCATCCTTTATACAGTTTATACATAGACAATTGTAAAGTATAACAATTCAACACGATCCCATTTCTGTTACATACATGTATGTCACTGCATATCAAAATATGTGTTTTGTCTACACTTGATCTTCCCTTTCACGCACTTTCCCTTTCTCGATTATAAAATCCGTGATTCCCCTAACTATGGAGTTACATATATCAATTGATTTGGTACGTACAGGCATGCTCTACATTTCACGATTTAAAAGATTGATGTCAAATGCTGACCTACTTTGCGCTAGTTTCGTCGGTTTAGGGTTTAATTAAGCTTACATTTGGTATTCTAATGTTTCCTTTTATAGGATTCAACCTGCAGTAACAACTTTTCCTGAATTTGCTTTAATTTCAAGCAGTTATCCTTTTTGTTATCCTACATGATCCAAAACATGCGTTTTGCTATTTGTATGTTGTTTTTGTCATTTACATCTGTTGCCATTTAAGGCAGTCACAAGTGAGCTTATGTCTAAATAACTAAGCATGCATGTGTTTAGAATATGTCACGGTTACATTTTTTATTGAAACGTGTTGTTTTTATTGCTGGGCTAAACTTGATCCGTTAAGATTGACACTACGTTTTTGTTTTGTATGTTTCTTAAACTTTGGAAGGTTATACGTTCTAGTCAAACTATTAAGATAAGATTTAATTATTCAGAAAACTTATAGTGGTTACATCAAAACAAATAAAATGTCTAGAAATTATGTTCAACTTAACCTCAGCTCGATGTCATTGACATGTAACTGATTGAAAATGATTTTTTTAGGCGTAGATCTGGATAAATATTGTTTCTTCGATTAGGTTTGGTAAGGATAACTCACCCTTACCTACCAGAACAGAATATAATCAGAATCTATAACCCATGTGTGGTTTATCTCTTGTGGTACTAACGCATCTGGTTGCTCTGGAAATGTGATGGCAGCATGTGTCGTAATGGACGAACAATACGACTGGTCTTCATGTAATATGTTTTCTTCCTAATAGGTTACCCATGAAACATATTTGTAATTTACAAATGTGTCTATGGTATGATAACAAATTATGTATGTGGTACTTGACACTTCTTAGAGATGGACATACAAAGTTAATGCAAGCAACGATTCAGTCACGACTCACAAAAACATCTTATTCTAAACAATTTAAAAAATATTGGACTTAAGAGTGGAAAGATTTAGAAGCTATTTAACATTTCTGTCAGTGGCAGACATATGAACTTTTCAAAATTTAAATCTTGATGTTAAGAATCACAATAAAAAGTTGTATTTTGGAGGAAAAGATGAATATACCTAGGCCCATGCATATGAAAATCTGCCTTCAATAACTGCCTTCGCCTATCAATTTCTGAACATGCCTGTTACACAATTAGCGACGGGAAAACATCACTAGGAGACAAAAGGAAACAACCGGGAGACATCCATTTTAACAGATTCAAGTAGGGAACAATTTATTACCAAGGATAACATTTTATTTTACAGATAAAATATGATGAACGTTGTGAGAGAAAAGAAGTCCCCAACTCAAGATGATTGATGATCATGTTTTTCTTAGTACCATATACATGTAGTTATTTTTCAAATTATAAAATACACTCGTAAAACTGTTTGTTTTTATACAATTCGAAAATGAATTAACTCGAGTAAGATAAACATCTGTTTAAAAAACATAGGACCTAGTAAAATCCATCCCCTACAGACAACTCGCTTTTGGAGATGCTTATTTCACAATTCTCTGCCAGCTGACATATTCCGTTATCATTAGCGGGAAGTCCTGAATAAGAATGTTTGTAGCAAATATGATTTACTGTTGGTTGTAATTTATATGTTTGTATTTGTTCACATTTATTTGCTATAAAGAAACCAATAACTATTTTTTCATCGGTTTTTATTCGATTCGGCGACAGTGAAGGTGTCTCCGGTTTGGTCATATAGACATAGACTGAGCACGTACAAGGGGAAGCAACTACTTCGTATTATTATAAACATGTTGAAGTAATGCGGGATATTTTATATTATACTTAAGGTTCATGTAAACACTAATAACTGACCTTCAGGTCCCTTTATTTCATGTGTAAATATTACATTTGTTACAAGCTGTGCTGAATTGTCGTTTTCAATGTTAGAATTTATTAATTCAAACTCCCTATAGCCATGATTGAACGTTTGCCAGGCACTCAATAAATAGTGTTATTTGAAATATAAATGAGTGACTCGTGAATATTTTGCCACTATTTTGGGGGAAAATTAGAACTGATCACCTATTCAATTTTGAGAATTGAAACTTTGGCAAAAATAAGATAGTATATACAGTGAGGTTCTCCTATGAAGTAAATTATGTTTAAACATCCATACATGGATTTTGGTTAAATCGAAAGTCATCGTGTTGTCCAATGGAGGCCGCCATTTTTATTTTTTAGCTGTCAAAAAATGGTGATTATTTGCGTCACAATCACAAGGGATCGGTGCGTCCATAAAACACAAAACGACACGAAATAGACTGCGTTGATATCGAATAAACCATAAATAACTAGCACATGTCTTAACCAGGTCTTTTGTCCATATTCAGACCAACTTTCTTCCTCTTCGTATGTTTTTCGTACCGGACGACATGGCGACATCGCTCCGCAGTTAATTTACAAAAATGACAATATTTCCTGTCATAGTTATCAAAACAAGAGTATAATTCCTTGAATAATAAAATACTTTTGATGCCGAATTGAATTACACAAATGTAGGAGTATTGCTACAGAAAAAGAAATCATAATATCCAAGATCGGACTGTTTGTGCGGCGTCACTTCCGGCAATGTGCATCAGACGTCAACAACATGAAGCTGAGGAGAAAACGCTGAGATGCAGAAGAAGTATGGTTTGTGGGATAGAATACAGTTGTAATTTACGTAAAGTAAACATAGATAATGTATTGCTTGAGTCG
>NW_018406806.1:1617-1979 GCF_002113885.1 Mizuhopecten yessoensis | reverse complement strand
TGAAGTGTCAATAAAAAGTAAACAATTTATGGAAGCATGGAAGAAGCACATGTGTCAAATTAGTGTCCACTGCATTGCATTTCAGTGAAGCAGCACTCAAAAAGGCGCCATTAGTATGCTATGTCAAAAGAGGTTAGTCTGCAAAGAATCTGAATGTGAATTTTTAATAGACATTGAATACCAAATAATTAACATTAATGATAATTTTTTATTTATTTTATAACACAGGTGTGCAGCACAACTAATTGAAGCCATAGAAGCACATGTCAAATAACAACACTGCCGTGAACATATGAGGAGGAAGCTCTAAAGACCCACACATTCCAAAGTGTTAACATCTGCATGTAATGTACTGGGAATAC
>NW_018406806.1:0-374 GCF_002113885.1 Mizuhopecten yessoensis | reverse complement strand
GGTAAAATTCAAGAAATTATGACCTTTTGTAACTTAGTTGAAAACTGACTTTACATGAACCTTAACAGATGTTTAAGCCCGAACTAAGTGATTTTGTAAATGTTATTTATTTAGTTTAATATTAGCTTGTTTTCGAATCATTCTTGTTCCTAGGTAAAATGTTGTATACACTGTATAAGCATCGTAAAGAAAGCTTAAATTTGAGGTTTCTCTTGTGAAACCAATTTCTATTATAAATACTTACCACAGTCATTATAATGCATATTCCAACCTTACTTGGCTCTTTACATACGTAAATAAAGAATTTTTCCCCCCATAGGGAACCCCTGGGGAACCCACCAATCAGACGGCAGTATTCACGCACGTGATTTAAG
>NW_018406805.1:1617-2113 GCF_002113885.1 Mizuhopecten yessoensis | reverse complement strand
TCTGTCCCACAGGTACTAATCAATGACCAAAGACATCCGTCTGTCTCACAGGTACTAATCAATGACTGGAGACATCCGACCGTCCCACAGGTACTAATCAATGACCAAAGACATCCGTCTGTCCCACAGATACTAATCAATGACTGGAGACATCTGACCGTCCCACAGGTACTAATCAATGACTGGAGACATCCGTCTGTCCCACAGGTACTAATCAATGACCGGAGACATCCGTCTGTCCCACAGATACTAATCAATGACTGGAGACATTTGACCGTCCCACAGGTACTAATCAATGACCAAAGACCTCGGTCTGTCCCGCAGGTACTAATCAATGATCGTAGACATCCGTCTGTCCTACAGGTACTAATCAATGACAGAAGACATCCGTCTGTCCCACAGGTACTAATCAATGACTGGAGACATCCGACCGTCCCACAGGTACTAATCAATGACCAAAGACCTCCGTCTGTCCCGCAGGTACTAATCAATGATC
>NW_018406805.1:0-374 GCF_002113885.1 Mizuhopecten yessoensis | reverse complement strand
TGTCCCACAGGTACTAATCAATGACAGAAGACATCCTGTCCCACATGTATTAATCAATGACTGTAGACATCCGTCTGTCCCACTGGTATTAATCAATGACCGTAGACATCCGTCTGTCCCACAGGTACTAATCAATGACTGAAAAAATCCGTCTGTCCCACAGGTATTAATCAATGACCGTATACATACGTCTGTCCCACAGGTATTAATCAATGACCACATGTATTAATCAATAACTGTAGACATCCGTCTTTTCCACTGGTATTAATCAATGATCGTAGACATCTGTCTGTCCTACAGGTACTAATCAATGACCGTAGATATCCGTCTGTCCTACAGGTACTAATCAATGACCATAGACATCCGTCTGTCCC
>NW_018406804.1:51965-89674 GCF_002113885.1 Mizuhopecten yessoensis | reverse complement strand
GCCCCGGTTCCAGTGAGGGCAGCTCAGCTGTTAGACACTGTTGAAGTTTGGTGGATCTTAAACACAACAAGTGATGACGTTTTGCACAACAACAATAGAAATGGAGATTGACAAAGAGAGTCATCCAAGGAATGTTCCTCCAAGAACAGGGCATGTCTGCGTGTATTACAACAAATACATGATGGTATGGGGAGGTTATGCGGTAAGAAAAGTCGTCAAACCAGTATTTTGGTGTTAATCCTTGTCGATGATAATATGAAATAGGTGAGACCTACTGTCCTGACAGTAGTCAGCGGGCACACATNGGGTGGGGTGTGTAACTTTAAGGTTCCTCATCCGTCCAAAAACCCTTGGGACAGTATTTGTTAAAATTGATGTGTATGTACACTATTCGGAATAGAAAAGTCCACGCCCTTCATAAAACTATAACAGAATGGCAAACATGCCCATATTTGAAGAGTTATTAAACTCTTTACTGTTGGAAGAGTGTATGGCCTAATGTGCACCGCCTTGGGGTGCGTTCAACAGGATGTCTGGGATACATGTAAGTTCGGCCCACATTGAAATTTGCATAATTATGACGTCAGAAAGCATACAACATCATATTGCCCCGCCAATGCCAGGCTTCCCATGTATGGCATTGGCCGAACCTGCCCCTGTGTCATGGGAGGAACCTGCCCAAAATTTAAATTTTAAGAAATCTGTATATTAGAGCAATACAATGTATGTATACCATCATGTGAAGCTGTCTGTTTGTAACACACATGCCATCAATAAGTAGCATTTCGGTTTACAAAAAGTCGGCAAAACTAGAAAGAAGTAACAGAATTCTTTCTGCCCTCTGAAAAATAATTTTCTCGCTTTTAGTAATCTAGAATTATAGTTTTCCTGGCATTTTTTAGCTCACCTGCAAGTGAGCTTATGTATGTCATGGTGCGGCGTCCGTCCGTCCTCGGCCTTCAACTTTTCCTTTAAACAATTTCTTCTGATGAACGGACAGGCCTAGAGTCATGATATTTGGCTGAAAGCTTTGTTGGTAGTAGACCTACAAAGTTTGAGAACGAAAATGACCTTGACCTACTTTCAAGGTCACAGAGGTCAAATATGTCAAAAACTTCAAATGACTTCTTCTGAAGAACTAAAAGGTATAGAATCTTCATATTTGGCTGATGGCTTCCTGGGATGTAGCTTAACAAAGTTTGAAAATGAAAATGACCTTGACCTACTTTCAAGTTCACAGGGGTCAAATGTGTCAAACACTTCAAACGACTTCTTCTGAAGAACTGAAAGGTATAGAATCTTTATATTTGGCTGGTGGTTTCCTGGATAGAGCCCAACAAAGTTTAAGAATGAAAATTACCTTGACCTACTTTCAAGGTCACAGGGGTCAAATATGTCCTTTCAGCGACTTCTGAAGAACTGAAAGGTATAGAATCTTTACATTTGGCTGGTGGCTTCCTGGGATAGAGCCCAACAAAGTTTGAGAATGAAAATTAGTTTGACCTACTTTCAAGGTCACAGGGGTCATATATGTCAAAAGCTTCAAATGTCTTCTGAAGAACTGAAAGGTAAAAAATCTTTATATTTGATTGATGGCTTCCTAGGATAGAGCCTGACAAAGTTTTAGGATGAAAATGACCTTGACCTTCTTTTAAGGTCACAGGGGTCAAATGTGTCAGACACTTCAAACGACTTCTTCCGAAGAATTAAAAGGCATAAAATTATAATATTTTGCTGGTGACTTCTTGGGAAAGAGCTCACCAAAGTTTGCGAATGAAAATGTCCTCAATCTACTTAAGAGGTCACAGAGGTCAGCAACATTTTAATGGATTTGTTCTTAAGAACTAAAAGGAATGGATTCATAAGATTTGGCTGGTAGCTTTTTGGAATAGAGCTAACCAATTTGAGAAGGAAAATTACATTGACCTACTTACAAGGTCACAGGGAAAAATATGTCAAGCAAGAAGAATCAAAAAGCATAGAATCTTATAATAATATTTTGCTGGTTTCAACAGACGGAGCCAACAAAGTTTGCGAGGGGAATATTTTTAGTGCAATATAATATTTAATGAGAATATCTTGCTATGGCTGCTTAAATATTCAGGTCAGGCCCTCTTGGGCCTCTTGTTTTGTATGAATATCCTGGCCAGTGAACTGCACTGCTAAAATCCTCAAAGTTGTAAATATTTGCTTAATACTAAAATATCAGGAGTGGTTGGAGTTACCCAAGGGCCGAACTGGCCCCGTTTTCCACAAGTTGCCCTAACCCCATATTGGAACCTGTAGCTATGGATCTGTCCTGGTTTGTTGTTTTAATTGTTTGCATCAATTACCGTTCTATTTGTTTGTTTTCTTCAGTTGGTACTGTAAAGTACTGAAAAGAGTATAAGAACGAAAACTAAAAAAGATGATTTATACAATTATTAGTGTTTGTCAATACTTGCATTCAAAAGAATCAAAGGTCTTAATCCAGAATTGATGCTTACATTTATATACAATTAGGATAATGATTATATTACGCAGTACATATTGAAGAGATTCTGTCTTTTTCTCTAGTTTTTTTGAAAGACAAAGAACATTCAAAGACACAAAAGTACAGAGGAATTATTAAGTCTTGAAGAACAGTCAAATATCCAATAATGCATACATTCATAAAAAACGAATTTTGACTTGGGCCTTAATTTGGCGTTCCTCTTGAAACTGCATGTATTTATACTTACTTGCACATGTCAGTAATACGTCAAAATATCTTCCTATCCATAATTATACTTATCGCATTTCCACTGTTTTCATTCAATCATTCTGATGCCAATACTGATCATATTGCAAAAACATATATACACCCAATTACTGTAAGAGAATTTACTGCATATTTTTCTCTGAAGTAATTTGTTAAGAAGAAGCGGTTGGCACAGCAAAACACGCCTTTAAAAATAAATCATGTTCTTAAAAATCAGGTTATGGAAAACTATGACATTATTCGGAAACGAAAATTCAAAAGATTTTTGTTGTTGTTGTGTTTGTTGAAAAATTCTGATAGAAAATGTCTTTATTTGAACTTGTGTTAAAATGTCTTCAGAAGAATTTTTTAAAAGTAACATAAATTCATGAAATACGTACACTACATCTAAGATATCCATTTTCTCGCACCTCAGACAGAGATATCCCTTACACCTTGGTTGGGATTTTGTTACAGAATCTTAACCCTCGATTGAGATAAGCCGATCTGGCTCAGTAACAGGTTATAGATTTTATTAATGTGTCCATGCCTACAATGAAGTTACAAATGAAAAAAATGTGCATTGAACTGTAGGAATAAGAATATATACTAAATAAAAATATTCTAAATTATGTGGTATAGCTGCAGAAAATTTTAGTTGGCTTCAGTGAATGTATTGTCAACATTATAATTATGATGACGCGTGTTAACAGTGACGTCACAGTCGCGTCACAACATGTTGTGAACGTCGATTTGGCATAAACGCAAAATGCGTACGTCTGGTATGCATAAACGGACTTATCAGTATCAACTGATGCTATTTTGAAGCTAAGGACAAATAACCAAGCGTATGCACTAGATGGAAACAATTTTCATTTTGGGAAAAATGAAAATATCAAAATAATATGTAGGACATCGATGGATTTCATCAGTAACATCGACTTGTAAAAAAATGTAGAATTGTTTCTGAACATAAAAATCTGCTGGAGATATGACAAAAAAAGCAAGGTATTCATTGATAATGTTAAATTCATTGTTTGTGCAATAAAAGAACATCAATGCAGGCACGGTGCAACGCATTTTGCCGTTTTTTGCGAGCCCGAACGACCAGAAGGACGAAAGTTTTTGAAGCCTTCATATAACATAGAATCAATTCACTCTCAATTTCCCATACTTTCCGTACATATGTTGCTATAATGGCTCGCACTGCTCGGCTGATCGCTTTGCGATCATCCAAGAGTGCCCGCTACGAGCTGCTATGCTGACGAAATCTTGTTTGTTTGTTTGATTGGTTTTACGTCCGCTTCACTACCGAGTAGTTTGGTTATCCAGCAGACGAAATTGATGCAGGTAGGCCTATTCCTTTGTAGTTCAAGTTTCCTCTGGTCCTGCGTATGCCCGGTCACCTTAGGGTTGCACATGCTGTTGCACCTAAAATTCCAATACCATGATAAGTCATATTGAAAGACCTCAATGAACAATCATGACTTAAATATGTAATTTGAATACATTGACTATAAAAACATACATAGCCAGATTAAAGTAAGCGAAAATAAGGCATAAAGACTGATGTCTTCATAAAAAAAGCTCACCAGACTTATAACAATGGCAAAAATCTTCTCATCATTATGTAGTAATCATGCATTTACTATTTGTTATTTGTTATTTTTGTTATTTTTGAAAAGAATCTTTTACATATCAATGCACAATGTCATTCCGATGAATTTGATGTCTTTAGTTTTCTGTAACATTTACCGTTAACGTTGTACGCCATTTTGAATATTTCCTTTGATCTTTTAAAATGCTGACATTATGTTAAAACTTGTTTTACACTCCAATCCAATATCAATGACAAATATTTGGTTAAGTTGTAATTGAAAAGATTACCCGAGCTGTCCTCTAACATTTGGTAACATTTTCAACTGCATCGCAAAAACAAAATGGCCGCCATGATGTCATATCCGATTTTTTTCTCTAATTACAAAACCTCATTTACAAGTTAATGTATTTAATTCATCTTGATGTGCAGATTATCAAATACATATCTTTTTTTAGGAAACATTTTTGAGTAAAATGTCAACTTCCAGTTTTTGGTAGGGATCAAAGCTCAAATGCACTATATTGGGTACCAACCTTAAAAAATCTTCTTCTCCACAAGGTCAAGAGTCTTGATATTTCATATTTAAGATGCTGAGATGTCTGGGTATCAGGTTTAAAAAAATGGTCGACATTGAATAATTATCAAGGTCACAATCAAGGTCACAAATTTCAAATGTTTAAAAAATTAAAATTTCTTTGATATAGAATATTTCGAAAATTGTTGGATAAATTCACTTTACACAAATGCGCACAATTTTGGCAGAAAACATTTTGAGTTTACCAGGTCGAGTTTTGAGTTATTCAGGGGTCAAACTTCATATGTGCTATTTCAAGATAATGACTTCAAAAAACTTCTTCTAAAGTTTTACAAGGGTAGAGTCCTACTATTTGATACATAACATGGTCAGGTGATTGACTATCAAGTTTGAAAAAATTATTGACCTTGAATGACTTTCAAGGTCACAGAGGTCATATATGTAAAACATATCGAAACTACTTTTTGTGTCGCCTGTGAAAAGCTGGTGACACATAGGTATACATTGCTATGTCGGTGTCCGCGGCGTTGTCCGCACAGAGGTTTTCGTATGATAACTTGAGTTTGTTTGTGCTGATCAAACTCAAACTTCATGCAGTGCTTCCTTACCAAAAGTGCTTGCTTAAGATTGCTTTTTAGGTCCGAAGGTCAAAGGTCAAGGTCACTCTTACTATAAATAGAAAATCTGTTTTTCGTGCAATAACTTGAGTATACTGCAAGACTTGGAACTACCACCTTATTCATGGGGTATACTAAACGGCTGTGATCTACCACTCAATTTCCCATGTATACTAAATGCCTTGAAAGTACCACTCGACTCGCCGTGTATATAAAACAACTCGGATATACCACTCCACTTGTCATGTATACAAAATGTATTCGATCTACCACTCCACTCAATGTGTCTACTAATTAAATGCCTTGGATCTACCACATCGTTCATCATGTATACAAACTACGCCTTAAGTCTTCAACTTGACTCACCGTATATACAAAACGCCTTGGCCATCTGACTCGCATTATATACTGGATGCATTGGATCTACCACTCCACTTGCCGTGTATACAAAACATCTTGGACTCAGGAAATACCCCACTACTCAGTCAGCTACTGTAGAGTTGCACAAGTTATTATTAGAAGGCCAAATCAGCCCTTACAGTGCAAAGCCCGTCAAATTGTTAGCCAACAATTTCTAGTTCATCTTCTTTTTCTTCTACACTTCATTTTGTGTGCAAAGGGTTCTTCGAAATGGAAGGAGGTATGCCAATGGTCTTTTGATGTATTGTAGGATAAGGGTTTGAAGGGGTGACAGCAACATATTCAAGTAGGTCAAATAAACTATATGGCCGGCATGACGTCATATCCAAAAAGTTTAAAACAGCCATAACTCAAAAAGTATTCTTTATACAGCATCCATATAATGATATATGTAGATAATCTTTGGGGCAAACTTTTTCTCATTACATGTTATTAGGTCAGAGGTCAAATAAAAAAGCTCGCTGTTGGGTCAAAGGTCACATTTTTTACTTTTTATTTTTATTTTTGGAGCAATTAAACTTCCAAGATGACCGCCACAAACTCTGATTGGTTAACAGCCTATACCAATATATTTCGTTAATGATATCAAACACGAAATTGATTTTTTGGAGATCATATAGAGATAAGCAAGAGCAAACTTTTTTGTTCATACTGTTTTAACAAAATATGTCAACTTCCGGTTTTCGGTAGGGGTCAAAGTTTGAATGCACTACATTTGGTAACATCTTTTTCTGAAGTTCCACGAGGTCTTAGTCTTGATATTTAATATGTAAGATGCTGAGATATTTCGGTATCAGATTTAAACAAATGGTTGACCTTGATCAACTATCAAGGTCACAAAGGTCAAATGTTTAAAAATAAAAAACTTTAATCAAGAATATTTCGAAAATTGTTCGTAAGATTCACTGTATGTTCAGGTATGATGTGGACAGCACTACAGCGCAAATTTTTGGCAGAAAATATTTTGAGTTGACCAGGTCAATTTGCGACTAATAGGGGCAGTTTTGGGCACTTCTGTAATGGTTAAAGGGGAGACATACATTTTTGTTCACCAAAACAAATATCAAGTTCTAATTGTTATATTTGCAGTGAATTTTAACAATTGACCGGGTAAATGTTTTGCCAATGATTAACTGAAAAGCATGCCAAATTGTTGATAATTTCTAGTTACTACCGTAAAAACCCATGTAATTTGCGCAGGTACTTTTGAGGCTGAAAATAAGTGTTAACGTATGAAGGTGGTGAAATTGGGAAAGAGAGAATACATGAATATATATAATGTATGGTCTAGAAAAAATGTGGCCAAAGACATTGAATTGTAATAAAACGAATCACAAACATTTCTCTTTTATTTTAGCTCACCTGGCTCGAAGGGCCTAGTGCTGATGTCCTGGCGCGGTGTCCGACGTCCGGCGTCAATATTTTACTTTAAACAACTTCTTAATAACCACAAGGCCTGAGGTGATGATATTTGGCCATATGCAAACTTGGATGAAGGGCTTCCAACTTTGTTAAAATAAATGACCTTCACCCATATTCAAGGCACAGGGGTCAAATATGTTAAAATCTTCAAACAACTTCTTAAGAATAACCAAAATGCCCAGGGTGATAATATTTTGCAAGTAGCATGCTGGGATGAAGGGCTACCAGGTTTGTTCAAATGAATGACCTCCACTCATATTCAAGGTCACAGGGGGTCAATTGTCTTTTAAAACTTTAAACAACTTCTTCTGAATAACCAAAAGGACCAGGATAACTTCTTCTGAATAACCAAAATGCCAAGGGTGATGATATTTGGCCAGTAGCATGCTGGGATAAAGGGCTACCAAATTTGTTCCAATGAATGACCATCACTCATATTCAAGGTCATAGGTGTCAATTGTCTAAAAAGAAACTTTAAAAAACTTTTTCTGAATAACCAAAAGGACCAGGATGTTGATATTTGGTCAGGACGAGCTGGGATGAAGGGCTACCAAGTTTGTTAAAATGAATGACCTTGACTCTTATTCAAGGTCACCGGGGTCAAATATGCATAAAAAAGACCTTAAAACCACTTCTTCTGAATAAGCATGAAGCCAAGGATGCTGATATTTGGCCAGTAGTATGTTAGGATAAAAGGCTACCAAGTTTGTTAAACTTTTTTACCTTCATCCATTTTCAATGTCACAGGGGTAAAATATGCTAAAAACTTTAACAACTTCTGAATAACCAATATGCCCAGGGTGATGATATTTGGCCAGTAGCATGCTGGGATAAAGGGCTACCAAGTTTGTTCCAATTAATGACCTTAACTCATATTCAAGGTCCCGGGGTTTAATTGTCTAAAAAGAAACACTTTAAACCTCTTTCTCTGAATAACCATGAGGCCCAGAATGTTTTTATTTGTCCAGTAGCATGCTTGGGTGAAGGGCTACCACGTTTGTTAAAATGAATGAGCTTGACTTATATTCTAGGTCACATGGGTCAAATATGTTAAAATTCTTTAAACAACTTCTACTGAATAACCATGAGGCCCAGGATGCTGATATTTGGCCTGTAGAATGTTGGGTGAAGGGCTGCCAACTGCATTTTTCACAATGTTTACACATGTGCTGAGAACAAAAATAGACTACATGAAAAGCTAGCTTTTGTTGTGTAGACACAGATTTGCAAATCGCCAAAAATCTAGTCTCAAACCAAATTCAATTTTTTAGCTCACCTGCCTGAAGTGCAAGTGAGCTTATGTCATGGAGCGGTGTCCGTCTGTCCTCCCCCTGTCCCTCATCCATCCTCGTCCGTCAACTTTTCCTTTAAACAACTTCTTCTGAAGAACGGACAGGACTAGAGTCATGATATTTTGCTGAAAGCTTTTTTGGTAAGAGCCTGGCAAATTTTAAGAACGAAAATGACCTTGACCTACTTTCAAGGTCAAAGGGGTCAAATATTTCAAAATATTCAAACGACTTCTGAAGAACTAAAAGGTATAGAATCTTCATATTCGGCAGGTGGCTTCCTGGAATAGAGCCCAACAAAATTTGAGAATGAAAATGACATTGACCGACTTTCAAGGTCACAGGGGTCAAATATGTTAAAATCTTCAAAATACCCTTCTTAATAACCAAAAGGCTCAGGGTACTTAAGGCCTGTATCATGCTGGGATGAAGGGCTACCAAGTTTGTTCAAATGTCGTAAAATCATCAAACAACTTCTTCTCAATGATCAAAAGGCCCACGGTACTGATATTGGGCCTGTATCTTGCTGGGATGAAGGGCTACCAAGTTTGTTCAAATGAATGACCTTGACCTACTTTCATGGTGACAGGTGATAAATGTCTTAACATCTTCAAACAACTTCTTCTTAATAACCAAAAGGCCCAGGGTACTGTGTTGGGTCTGTATCATGCTGGGATGAAGGGCTACCAAGTTTGTTCAAATGAATGACCTTGACCTACTTTCATGGTGACAGGTGACAAATGTCTTAACATCTTCAAACAACTTCTCAATAACCAAAAGGCCCACGATACTGATATTGGGCCTGTATCTTGCTAGGATGAAGGGCTACCAAGTCTGTTCAAATGAATGACCTTGACCTACTTTCATGGTGACAGGTGATAAATGTCTTAACATCTTCAAACAACTTCTTCTTAATAACCAAAAGGCCCAGGGTACTGATATTGAGTCTGTATCATGCTTGGATGAAGGGCTACCAAGTTTGTTCAAATTAATGACCTTGACCCACTTTCAAGGTCACAGGGGTCAAATATGTTAAAATCTTGAAAATACTTCTCAATAACCAAATGTCCCAGGGTACTGATATTGGGTCCGTTGCATGCTGGGATGAAGAGCTACCAATTTCAAATGAATGACCTTGACAGATATATTTTAAGGTCACAGGGGTCAAATATGTTTAAAATCATTGAATGACTTCTTCTTAATAAGTAAAAGGACAAGGGTTATGATATTTGGACATTAACATGCTGGGATAAAGCACTACCAAGTGGATGACCTTAGCCAAAATTCAAGGTCACAGTGGTCAATATATGTTTAAATCTTTAAATAATTTGTTCTGTATAACCAAAAGGTTCAGGTAATGATATTTTGCCAGAAGCATGCTAGATTGGAAGACTATAAACTCTGTACAACCTAATGTTCTTGTTCGACATTCAAGGTCACAGGTGTCATTTGTTTAAATCTTTTAATAGGTTCTTATGAATCAAACACTGATATTCTGCCTGTAGCTGTATTTTAGTCCACTTTTAAGATTACAAGTGTGAGATTTATACCAGGTGAGCGATGCAGGCCCATTGGGCCTCTTGTTGTAAATTTTGGACGTGTTTGGGACTGAAGGTTTCTCGCACAATTTCTTCGTTAAAGTTTTGTTGCAAGTTTCTTCAGTAGTGTACAGTTCAGTCAGATCATGTGTTATTGTCCTAATCTTTGGTATGGATGTTCATGTGGGGTCTAACAAGGACAAAATGGATTTAAATTAACAAACAAAAAATCATCGGATAGGGTCAGACGACAGACGGGCTTATTAGAGGGTCATTTGGCTATATTACTATAAGAGACTCCTGTAGAACTATGCACTGAATATCAATCATATTTACTTGGAAGCATTGATGGGAGGTGGGAATTCAAAATTGTACAAATTGTGGGGCTGATCTTTCAGATCTCAAGTTGACAGATGTATAACAGTTTATTAGCTCACTGGGTCCGAAGGACCAAGGTGAGCTTATGCCATACCGCGGCGTTCGTCTGCCCGTCGGCTGTACGTCAACAATTTCGTTGAACGACTTCTTCTTCTTAACCACTGAATGGAATACAACTAGATTTGAGGGGAAGCATCCCTAGGTAGTGAGGATTCAAAATTGTACAAATGGTATGGCTGATCTCCACAAGGGGCATGAGGGGAGGAGCCAAAAGGGGGTTATTTGGCTATATTGCTATAAACAATCCCTACCCGAAAACTGTATATACAAATGCTGGGTATAAAAAGACGAATGAAGTCATGATATTAGAATAGACTCTGGGGTCTTGCCAAACCCCTAGGGTTTGCTGAGTATAATGTGACGAATGCACATATGCTTCCAGGATGGCTCCAGGGTCTGCTTTACCCTTGAAGACTTAACCCCTGGATCATAACTTAGAAATGGTTAAGATCCCAACCCCAAAACTATATAGACAATTTGTTGGGCATAAAGAGACAAATGCAGTTATGATATTATAATTGACCCCAGAGTCTGCCCCACCCTTGCAGACTTAACCCCTGGGTCATAGCTTTGGAACGGTTGCGATCCCCATCTCAAAGCTATATATACAAATGCTGGGCATAGAGAGAAGAATGCAGTCATGATATTATAATTGATCTTTGGGTCTGGCCACAACCCTAGGAACCTAGTTTCTGAGTCACACCTGGAAATAGCTAAGATCCCCACCCCATACCCATACATGAAATTGCTTGGCATGAAAAAACTAATACAGATATGCTACAAGGATTGGCCTTGGGGTCTGGCCCATTCCCTTGGATCTTATTTGGAGAATATTTTGCCATGATTGCTTCGATATCCAGGTGAGAGATACATGCCCTCTGGGCCTCTTGTTTAGATATATCCATTCAGTAGTCCTACAGAAGTGCCTTGATTGCATCTATAGTGGGTAGGTGGCATGGGTTGGGGGGAATAACAAGCACAAAAATAAACATAAATTGGTTGTCACAATGTCATGATTTGTATTCAGTGTTTTTGGCAATAAGCATTTACAGCAGATAGATCCATCTCTCTTCATATCACAGATTTATTTCCAATCAGTAAAATGCAAGATTATTTTGTGAGAATATTTTCCTTCTTTCCAGAATCAGAATATCAGCAACCTTCAAGAAGCATACTTGCCGCCTGCTGATATCTGGCTCTACAACACAGACGTGGGATACTGGTAAAAAGACAGTATTTGTCAGATATAAATTGTATGTAATGGGAAGTTTTTAATGACCTGATGCATGTTAAGTAATTAGTTCTTCCCTGATTATATATTAACACTGTAGTGTAGCCTGTTAGTTGAAAACTTTTTGAAAGATGGCGCCTGCCAAAACAAGTAGAAAGTCAGTTCTCGGAACATGTACCATTTTTAGCTCACCTGGCCCAAAGGGCCAAGTGACCTTATGCCGTGGTGTTGCGTTCGTCGTTCGTCCGTCTGGCGTCAATATTTTACTTTAAACAACTTCTTTTCTATAACCAAAAGGCCTAGTGTGATGATATTTGGCCAGTAGCATGCTTGGATGAAGGACTACCAAGTTTGTTCAAATGAATGACCTTAATTCACTCTCAAGGTCACAGGGGTCAAATGTCTTAAAATCTTCAACAACAACTTCTTCTCAATAACCAAAAGGCCCAGGTTACTGATATTGGGCCAGTATCATGCTGGGACAAAGGACTACCAAGTTTGTTCAAATGAATGACCTTGACCCACTTTCAAGGTCACACGGGTCTAATGTCTTAAAATCTTCAAAGGACTTCTTCACCATAACCAAAAGGCCCAGGGTAATGATATTTGGCCTGTAGCATGCTTGGATGAAGGACTACTAAGTTTGTTCAAATGAATGACCTTGACCGACTTTCAACCTAATGTCCTTGTTCGACATTCAAGGTCACAGATGTCAAATGTTTGAATCTTTTAATAGGTTCGCATCCTTGGGTAAAGGGGAACACATTTTGTATAAAATAAATGGGGGGTCTGGCCCCCCTGGGGGCTTAGGGGTGGGGCCCATTAAAGGAAATATAGCAAATTTTTAAAAATCCTTTTTCTTCTGTAGGAATGAAGGAGTTGGTCTATATTTGGTCTGAAGCATTCTTGAGTAAAGGGGAACCAATTTTGTACAAACGGTGGGTCTGGCCCCCTTGGGGCTAAGGGGTAGGGCCCAATAGTGGAAATATAGCAAATTCTTTAAAATCCTGCTTCTGTAGGAATGAAAGGATTTGTTCCATATTTGGTCTGAAGTATCCATGGGTGAAAGGGAACCAATTTTGTATAAATGATGGGTGTGGCCCCCCTGGGACCTGAGGGTCGGGCCCAATAAGGGAAATAGAGGTAAAACCTTTATAATCTCTTCTACCATAGGGATTAAGGGATTTTATCCTTGTTTAGTCTGGAGCATCTTTGGACAAAAGGGACTCAATTTCGTTTAAACAGTGATTGTGGCCCCCCTGTGGGCAGAAGGGAGGGGCCCAATAGGGGAAACCTAGCAAATTCTTCAAAATCTTTCTTCTGTAGGAATGACATGATTTTGTCCAAATTTGGTATGAAGTATCCTTGGATGAAGGGGAACCAATTTTGTATAAACAGTGTGTCTGACCCCCCTGGAGGCAGAGGCAGGGTCCAATAGGGGAAAAAGAGGTAAAACCTTCAAAATCCTTCTTCGACCATCGGGATTAAGGGATTTTATCCTAATTTAGTCTGGAGCATCCTTGGGCCAAGGGGAATCAATTTTGTATAAGCAGTGGGTGTGGTCTCCCAGGGGGCAGGAGGGCAGTGCCCAATAGGAGAAATAGAGGTGAAACCTTTAAAATCCTTCTTCGACCATCTGCTGAGGACTCAGGGATTTTATCCTTATTTAGTCTGGATCAACCATGGGCCAAGGGGACTCAATTTTGTATAATTGGTGGGTATTACCCCCCTAGGGGCATAGGGGTGGGGTTCTGATTAAAGTTTGTTCTCACTATATCTCAAGTACTGGATGGATCTTTCTGGAATTTCATATGTACTTACAGCACCTAATATGAAGTGCTATATCTTTACTTCATATCAATTATTGAAATTGGGCATTGATCATGTTTGGCATGCTAATAAAGTACTTTACCTGTTTTGATATTACATAAAAATGATTCAGTAGACAGAATAAATAAATGGAGAGTTTTTAAAGAAGTTTCAAATATAGACTACCACTGTAAAATTTTGCATGTTTTTCAAATGAAAAGTATCAGTACGCTTACTTCATATATACCAATATGACATATTAAGTATCAAAATAACAGTAATTTTATACACTGTACACTATCATAATTCATTTTCAAAATAACATTCGCTTGTGACATTTATCTTATCATTTTGTTAGGATACCCCCATCACTCAACCTGGTGTAGTTATTGATCATTTTTATGTATCTACATATGGCAAAAGAATAAAAGAAATCAAAGTGGGGGCCAAATGTTGACCCCACCTTTAAACCAGATATACATCTCATTCTATCATTAAAACATGTTAAAATAATCCAGTTCAGTCACTAAATATAAGTATCAGGTGATCATGATTGATGCTTGTGATCCAGGTTGAAGAAAGAGACAACAGGTCAGTGTCCCCCTGGAACGTCTGGTGCCTCTGCCTGTCTGTTTGACCATTTTATGTACCTGTTTGCTGGACACACAAGGGATGGAAATGTCAACACACTGTACAAACTGGACCTGCATACACTGGAGTGGGGAAGTGTTGAAGCAGCACTTGACAGTGACCTGCCTAGCCCTCGGGATAAGTGTGTCTGCTGGGTCCACCAAAACAGGTGAGTTGTTTTAAAGTCTGTGGTCTGTGATACTTTAAGGACTTCCAACCCTTAGTAATACACATTTTTTTCTTGTGGTGTTTTCATGTTGTCATTTCTGTATTACGTATCAGGCATTCAATATCGAACTTTAAATTATAGTAACACCGGGTAAACAATAGCACACATGTGTGATGATATGTCAACACCAGATATTGAGACTTAACTGGGAAATGTGTGATCACACATACTCCGAAATAAAGATTCCAATACAAAGACATGAACTGACTCACGGAAAGAAAGGTTCCAATACAAAGACATGAACTGACTCGCGGAAAGACACTTATATGAGACCAGACGACTTCAAGAAGATCATATATGAAGTACATGGAATGCAAACTGATGTGTGTTGTGTACCAACCTCACATGTACATATCACTTACTTACAGTAAGTTCACAAGCTCGAGGTTAGTTACGATTATTGCTGTTGAATGAGTTGCACTCTGTCGAGTAAATCATTTTTAGCTCATCTGTCAGAAGGGCAAGTGAGCTAATGCCGTGGTGCGGCGTCCGTTGTCAGTCCGGCCGGCCGGCATCCGGCGTCAATATATTACTTTAAACATGGTTCGCACAGGTCTTGAAAAACCCTTGAATTTGATGTCTGTCTTGAAAAACCCTTGAAAATGACTGTAAACCTTGAAAAACCCTTGAAAATCAATGGAAGTACTTGAAAAACCCTTGAAAATCAGAGAAGTTAGTTGAGTATTCGTTTCTGTCATGTTAATTCAGTATTTTGTAAACATTCGTTGCAAACAATAATTAATTTGAACACAGATTGATCGTCAAATTGCAGATCGTAATTTTTAATAATTCCGAAAAATATATACTGATGAAGTTTCTGGTTTTACTTTTTCAATTCATATCATTACTGCGTTTGAATTGAATAAGTCTCTTAGTCAAAGCGCTAAAGTAATAGACGTTCATGCGCATTAAGAGTATCTTTAACAGGAGGGGAACACGAACGCAACAAATGCGATGGGGAAGTGTGTTTTTAACCGTGTTTTCAAATTTAACCAAGAGGCCTTGGTGATGATATTTGGCCAGTAACGTTGTAAGATAAAGGTCTACCAAGTTTGTTCAAATGAATGACCCTGATTTAAATTCAAGGTCACAGGGGTCGAATATGTAAAATACCTTTAATACGACTTCTTCTGAATAACCAAAAGGCCTAAAATGATGATATTTGGCCAGTAGCATCCTGGGATGAAGAGCTACCAATTTTGTTCAAATAAATGACCTTGACATATATTCAAGGTCACAGGGGTCAAATATGTTTAAAATCTTTAAACGACTTCTTCTCTATAAGCAAAAGGCCAAGGTGATTTTATTTGTCCATTAACATGCTTGGATGAAGGACTACCAAGTTTATTCAAATAGTCGACCTTCGCCCATATTCACGGTCACAACGGTCAATATATGTTTAAATCTTTAAATTATTTGTTCGGTATAACCAAAAGGTACCGGGTAATGATATTTTGCCAGAAGCATGCTGGGATGGAAGATGAGAAACTCTGTTGAACCTAATGTCTTTGTTCGACATTCAAGGTCACAGGCGTCAATTTTGTATAAACGGTGGGTTTGAACCCTGTGGGGGCAGAGGTATGGTGCCCAATAGGGGAAAGAGGTAAATGTTTAAAATCCTTCTTCTACCATAGGGATAAAGAATTTTATCCTTATTTAGTCTGGAGCATCCATGGTCCAAGGGGACGCAGTGTTGTATAAACAGTTGGTGTGGCCCCCCTGGGGGCAGATGGGTGGGGCCGATTAGGGGAAATAGTGGTAAACCTTTAAAATTCTTCTTTTACCATAGGGATTAAGCGATTTCATTGGAATTTGGTCTGGAGCATCCTCTGGCCAAGGGGACTCAAGCTTGTATAAACATTAGGTTTGGATGCCCTTGGGGCAGAGGGGCAGGGCCCAATAAGGGAAATAGAGGTAAAACCTTTAAAACCTTCTTCTACCATAGGGATAAAGTGATTTTATCCTTATTTAATCTGGAGCATCCTTGGGCCAAGGGGACTCAATTTTGTTTAAATGGTGGGTATGGCCTCTCTAGGCGCATAGGGGTGGGGCTCTATTTGAAATTTGTTCTGGCTATATCTCCAGAAGTACTGAATGGATCTTGCTGAAATTTCAAGTGAACTTATAGGACCTACCATGGAGTGCTATATCTTTACTTCATACCAATGATTTCAAACATATTCAGGTGAGCGATACAGGCCCTCAGGTCCTCTTGTTTCATTTGAAGGACCTTGACTTATATTCATGGTCACAGAGGTTTTAAACCTTTAAAAAACTATTTTTTTTAATAACCCAAATGCCAAAATTGCTGATATTTTGCCAGTAACATGCTGAGATAAAGGGCTATAAAGTTTGTTCAATGTAATAAACTTGTTTGACTTTCAAAGTCACAGGGTTCATATTATGAATGACTTATAGTCATGAATACTGATATTTTGCCTGCGGCTTTATATTAGTCTGCTTTTAAGGTAACCAGTGTGAGATTAATATCAGTTTGACGATGCAGGCCCATTGGGCCTCTTGTTTAGCAACATCTTGTCACTATGTTTTGCTAAGTGATCATTTATACAAGTTTATCAAAACAATTCTTGCAACTCATCTTTTTCATAAAGACAACTTTGTCTATAGGGACAGTGATTTTAAAGTGAGCAAAACTCCTTTCCCAAGTACTCAAAACTGATGTGCATATTGAAATACATATTCCTTTGACAACACATTCCTGCAGGTCTATTTTCTGTTCTCTAGACTGCATTTTTTTGGAGGATTCTGTGTGCCACTGGACAACTATCTGAAAGAAAATGGTGAATTTCATGCAGATATTGTTGGGGTATGTACACATTACTTTCATTTTCATTTCAAATCACCTTTCGTACGTTGCCTGTGGTCCGTCCGTTCGTCCGTCCATTCTTAAACAATTCTTGTAAGCATTGTTTCTCCAAGAGCACTGCAGGGATCTTGCTCAAATTTCACATGAATATTACCTATGGTCCCTTACTTTTGATCTGATGGTGTGCTGTTCAAATCACCCTGCGTCCGTGGTCCGTAGTCCGTCCGTCCTTAAACAATTCTTGTTATCGGTATTTCTCAAGAAGTACCAAAGGGGTCTTTCTCAAATTTTTATATGTAGGTTCCCCTTGGTCCTAAGCTGTGCAGGGCAACCTTTGAGGCTGATCGGATAAACAAAATGGCCGACAGGCAGCCATCTTGGATTTTGGTAGTGAAAGTTTGTTATCGCTATGTCACGGGAAGTACAAGAGGGATCTTTCTCAAATTTTATGTGTAGGTTCCCCTTGCTCCCTAGCTGTGCAGTTCAACTTTTGAGACTAATCGGATAAACAACATGGTGGACAGTCAGCCATCTTGGATTTTGATAGTGAAAGTTTGATATCGCTATTACTCGGGAAGTACCAGAGGAATCTTTGGTAAATTTTATATGTAGGTTCCCCTTGTTCCCAAGCTCTGTGCAGGGCAACTTTTGAAACAGATCGGATAAATAACATGGCCGACAGGCAGCCATCTTTGATTTTGATAGTGAAAGTTTGTTAATGCTATTTCTCGGGAAGTATGGGAGGGATCTTTCTCAAATTTTATATGTAGGTTCCCCTTGTTCCCTTGTTGTGCAGTAGTGCCCCAAATGGACGGCCGCCTGCTCGCCAATGGCGGTTTAAGTCTTGCTCGAGCGACCAAAAGTTGTCAAAAGTGAGGTAGTCACTGGCCCAACAAAAATAGTTTGGGCGACCGTCAAAAATTGATGAATAAAAGAAATTTTGGTCCCTTCCACATTAACTGGGCGGCAGTCCATTTTTCAGTTGTCATTACTTCGATTTGAATCGAACTGTCCGTGATTTAGAAAATGTGATGATTTTGTTTTCAGTTTTTCTTTATAAATACTGCCAGGGTGTCTTCTTTGAGTAGCGAGTTTTGTGTATTTCTTTTTGGGAAGACCTGAATGTAATGGATCATGTCAGGTTTTAACTAGGGTTGAAGAATTAAAAATATAATGATTTTTTCTGTTTGACATATTACAAACATTGTCATGCTATTTGTAATTTAAATGTGCTGAAGCATTGTGTTAAATGCTGTGGAAATATTTCTTCCCAAAATTATTGAGGCCACCAATATGTCATTTGGGCCAGTGCTTTAAATTTTTTACTCGCCCCAAAAGAAAATTTTGGCCAGCCAATGCAGGTTCCTCACTATCCTTTATTTTCATGTTTACTTTTGAAACTGATCAGTTAAACAAAATGGCCTACTGGCAGCCATCTTCAATTTTTGACATTGAAGGTTTGTTAATACTATTTCTTAATTTGAGGGATTTTTCTCAAATTTGATATGTAGGTTCTCCTTGATCCCTTTTGTGCATGTTATATTTTGAGACTGATCGTAAAAACAAAATGGCTAAAGGAAAAACTAAACAGATCTTTCTCATATTGCAATGATCGATTTTATTTCTTTCACATTAAGTACTGTACTAGTAAATATGTGAAATGACAAACTCACTTTGAAGGTTGGTTGGCTTTCATACACATCAGTTTAAGTTTAGATCAAAAGTTACCACAAGGTGCATTTACTGTTAACATGACTCGATCAAACAGATTAGAGGAAAGAAGAGAAAAGATCGAACTGACTAAGAACTAATGAAGATGTTACAATGGTGGGCGCCAAGATCCCTCTGGGATCTCTTGTTACTGTAAAAACCCATGTAATTTGCACACCTATGTAATTTGCACAGGTACTTTTTGAGGCCGAAAACCCCCCAAAAAGCTTCTACTCAAATATTTTGACTGATAAGGGATTAAAAAAAAATATGTTTATACTAGAAGCGTGGACAATCAATACACCCTCTTCAAATCTACTACAAGGAAAAAACCAATAAAGCAGACTATTTTTACGATGCTTCATTTAATAAATATTGAAATAATTCACGAGGTTATTATCAATCACGTGTTTACGTAATGTTAGACGCGAGATCAACATCAAAGTGAGCCAAGAAAAAAAACCCATGCTATACGCATAGGCGATTTGAAAAAAACCCTAACAGAACTTACAAGGAACGGAGCTTAAATTGAACAACTAGGGCCTACATTTTCGTAATAGTATGGGAAAAACGCACCAAGATGTCGAAACATAAGTTGATCAGCAATTCTCTGGCATAGGAATTTGGCTAAACTTTCTTTGTTAACGGTTACCTATTTAATAATACTTTTCACATAAACTCAGGTACAACACAGTATGTATCAATTGTATCTTTTATTGATGTTTGACCTAAATAAATGTGTTGATCGTCGTTTGTCTTTGAGTTCCGTGTACCAAGGGAGATTATCCAAGAGGGTGTCCAAGATGGCGGTCTGCCCAATCGTCGATCTTTTTCATGAAGAAAACTTCAAATTGCTTATACCTGTGTATTTTACGCACCCCCCACTTTGGGTATTAAATTTCTGAAAAAAAAGTGCGCAAATTACATGGGTTTTTACGGTAATAGCTCACCTGGTCCAAAGGACCAAGGTGAGGTTATGCCATACCATGGCGTCCGTTGTCTGTCCGTCGTCTGTCGTCCTTCCGTCCATCGACCCTCCCTGTCGTCCTTCCGTCCATTGACCGTCCATATTAATAATTTCTTCAAATGACTTCTTTTTACCACTGATTGGAATTTAACTCAAATTGAATGGAAGCATCCCTTGGTGGTGGGGATTCAAAATTGTACAAATGGTTGGGCTGACCCCCGAGGGGCGGGGCCAAAAGGAGTCAATTTGGCTATATTGCTATAAACAACTTCTCTAGAACTATGCAATGGATATCAATCATATATGGTTGAAAGCATTCATGGAAGGTGGGGATTCAAAATTTTACAAAAGGAGGTGCTGACCTCCAGGGTACTGAGGAATGGGGCCAAACAGGTTTTTTTTGGCTTTATTTGTTTAAGTAACTTCTTCTCTGGAACTAAGCAATGGATATTAATCATATTTGGCTGAAAGCATTCATGGGAGGTGGGGATTTAAAAATGTACAAATGGAGGGGCTGACCCCCCAGGGGGCTGAGGACCAGGGCCAAAAATTAGTTCATAACTTGGAAATGATTGAGATCCCCACCCTATAACCTTATATACAGTTGCTGAGTATAAAGAGATGATGAATGCACATATGCTTCCATAATGGCCTTGGGGTCAGGCCCCACCCTGGAGACTTAGTCCCTTGGTCATAACTTTGAAACGTTTGAACCCAAACTATATATACAAATGCTGGGTATAAAGAGACGAATGCAGTCATGATATTAGAATTGACCCTGGGGTCTGGCCACAACCCTAGGGACCTAGTTTCTGAGTCACAACTAGGAAACAGTTGAGATCCCCACCCCATAACCACATGACATACAACTCACTGCTGGGCAAGAAAAATCTAATACAGATATGTTACAAGGGTTGGCCTCAGGGTCTGGGATTTTCTTTGAAGAATATTTTGACATGATTGCCAAGATATCCAGGTGAGCGATACAGGCACTCTGGGCCTCTTGTTTATTTTGCAAATCAAATTTTGGGACTGTTAGAAAACCAAGTCAGCCAACAGGCAGCCATCTAGAATTTTGAGGGTTTAAGTTTGTTAGTGCTATTTCTCAAAAAATACTGGAGGCATCTTATCAATGGCCAGCTTGCTGTCATCAATTTGTGAGGCTCTGTCATCAAATGGGACAGCAGTGATCATATACTGTGATATGACAGATGCCTTCAGAAATTTGGCCATGAATTTCCGAAGAAGCTGCACGATATGATCTAGCTTGCACTACCCAAATCTTGGAAGATCCAGCCTAAATTACTGATAATTACCTGGAATGTGGTGTTCCAATTGATATTTATACTAATAAAAATATATCTATCTATACAACAACAACAAAGAAAAACCAAAATCATAAATATTTCACCCTTAATTGGTGACATCTATATATGCCAATAAGTAAAGTATCTGTGCGATTTTACGGGGGAATAGGAGAAAAACATTGGCATGGTAAAAGACAATATACATGTATTAAAAATCTGAGTCAATGTGCTCGATAAAAAATAGGTTTGCCTACATTTAATCGGACAAGTCGGGTTGACTAATATAACAAATTGGTCGACTCTAACTATCATGTTGATTATATAAATATTTGTTGGTAACATCAAAGGATCCACCCATCATTATAGTATGTTCCTCTACGCATCGATATTCAAAAATAAAAAGGAAAATATAGGACCTCCGAGGCACGGCTCCCACAGCCATATAAGTATACATTTACATAGGTAATATACAGATGGAAACTATATTTTTGTAAAAAAATAAAAATAAATAAAAATATGCACATTTATTTAGCTACTAAGAAAAGACAATAACACAACAAATATAGCCTTCATATGTAACTGTTGACAGGATTAGTCTCAATAGAAACGTATAAACATAAGCTGGCATGAGCAATAAACACACATAAGTGTGATCATTGGAACATGTACGTCTAGACACATCGGGAAAAACAAAATATAACTTTACAGTTAGTACATTCGAGACAATTATCCCTCATTGGGGAACGACTCAAACTTATTGAGGGGGAGTATGTCTGTATGGACGGCTGTGATGGTGGGAGTATTACCATGCGAGGGTTGAGGTCTGTATGGACAGCTGTGATGGTGGGAGTATTACCACGCGAGGGTTGATATCTGTATGGACAGCTGTGATGGTGGGAGTATAACCAAGTAAGGCTTGATGTTTGTATGGGCAGCTGTGATGGTGGGAGTATTATCATGCGAGGGTTGATGTCTGCATGGACGGCTGTGATGGTGGAAGTATAACCACGCGAGGGATGATGTCTGTATGGACGGCTGTGATGGTGGAAGTATTACCACGCGAGGGTTGATATCTGTATGGACAGCTGTGATGGTGGGAGTATTGCCACGTAGGGTTGATGTCTGTATGGACAGCTGTGATGGTGGGAGTTTAACCACGCTAGGGTTGAGGTCTGTATGGACGGCTGTGATGGTGGGAGTATTACCACGTGAGGGTTGATGTCTGTATGGACGGCTCTGATGGTGGGAGTATTATCATGCGAGGGTTGATGTCTGTTTGGATGGCTGTGATGGTGGGAGTATTACCACGCGAGGATTTATGTCTGTATGAATGCCTGTGATGGTGGGAGTATAACCACACGAGGGTTGAGGTCTGTATGGACGGCTGTGATGGTGGGAGTATTACCAAGTGAGGGTTGAGGTCTGTATGGATGGCTGTGATGGTGGGAGTATTACCAAGTGAGGATTGATGTCGGTATGTACGGCTGTTATGGTGGGAGTATTACCATGCGAGGGTTGATGTCTGTATGGACGGCTGTGATGGTGGGAGTATTACCACGTGAGGGTTGATGTCTGTATGGACGGCTGTGATGGTGGGAGTATTACCACGCGAAGGATGATGTCTGTATGGCAACTGTGATGGTGGGAGTATTACCATGCGAGGGTTGATGATTGTCGTTGGAGGGATGACGATGTTGACCTTGGTGAGTCAGAGTATGGACTCCGGATCGCGAGGCACATTGTTGGTCTTGAGGAGTGGGGTTGGGGTAAGAGTCCAATTCACTCAGACGGGTGACTTGGGCCTTGGACCTATTACTATGTCGAATAACAATCCTCCTGTTGTTCGTCCAGGTACCTGATAGTTGACCAGCTGACTTTAGATAACGTGCCTTAGTGGATGGCTTGGCTCTTTGTTTGATCAGGGCTTCATTCACGTATGATTTAAATGAACTGGGCAGGGGGGGGGGATGACGTTGAAGAATTACTTGTGGTTGACTCACTTCTAACAAAAATCAAAAATCTGTCATCATACACTGAGGCTCGAACATGGTAGGATAGGAATCTTACTATAATGTCCCCATTGGTATCTGTAAGACTTAGGCCCAACCCCTTGGGAGCGGCTGATATCTGTTTGTCGAGTTGAGACAGCTGATGCTTAATGTCAGGAATTCCGAGTTTGGAAATCAGCGTGTTCTTGAAAAGGTAATTGCTTAAAAGTTGACTGACAACTTCACTAATCACATAAGGGCCAAAGTTGACTGACAACTTCACTAATCACATTAGGGCCAAAGTTGACTGAAAACTTCACTAATCACATTAGGGCCAGTGAGAGAGTTAATAGTGCTCATACTTTTCTTAATAGCTGAATTCATGATAAAGTTTGAATATTTTCCACTGGACTGGCTTAGCAAAACATGGCTGCTCGAGTATGACCACTGTTAATATACAGGTGTACATACAGGCTTACCTGATGTAGATGTTACAAAGATAATATGGTGAAAATTTTTCAGGCATTTTCCAAAACTGATTTGTATCACGAGCTTAAATCCAAAGTGGTACATTATATTATCCGGGAGCTCGCCATTGTACATGCGATCATTTTGGCCACTGGAAGTATTGATCAAATGACCTATACATTGTTGACCTTTATGTTGATGACCTTAACATTGTTGACCCTTATATCGATGGCATATTCCCTGTTCATCTTTATGTCGATGGACTATACATTGTTGACCTTTATGTTGATGGCCTATACACTGTTGACCTTTATGTTGATGGCCTATACATTGTTGACCTTTATGTTGATGACCTATACATTGTTGACCTACATGTTGATGACCTATACATTGTTGACCTACATGTTGATGGCCTATACATTGTTGACCTTTATGTTGATGGCCTATACATTGTTGACCTTTATGTTGATGACCTATACATTGTTGATCTACATGTTGGTGGCCTATACATTGTTGACCTTTATGTTAATGGCCTATACACAGTTGACCTACATGTTGATGTCCTATACATTGTTGACCTTTATGTTGATGGCCTATATATTGTTGATCTTTATGTTGATGGCCTATATATTGTTGATCTTTATGTTGATGGCCTATACACAGTTGACCTTCTTAATGTTGATGGCCTATACACTGTTGACCTTTTTGTTGATGGCCTATACATTGTTGACCTTTATGTTGATGACCTATTCACTGTTGACCTTTATTTTGATGGCCTATACACTGTTGACCTTTATGTTGATGGCCTATACAGTGTTGACCTTTATGTTGATGGCCTATATACTGTTGACCTTTATGTTGATGGCCTATACATTGTTGATCTTTATGTTGATGGCACAGGGCTCGCACTTTCGGTAGCCAAAGTGAGCCATTGGCTGCTTTTATTTTTTATTGGCTACTAAAAATATGATGTGGCTACTTATTTGACTACTAAGATTTTAAAAATGGGGAAAATCTGTATCTTTGTTCCAGAAAACGAGCTGTCTACTCACGTGTGTATTGTGGCTGACACTGATTGCATAAACATAATCAGGGCCATCACAGATCAGCGTGCGCTGGAGATCTACTACTGCGAGTTAATAAATGCTTTTGCCTATATTGTAAAGTCAGTTATCAAGCTTAAGATGGCAACAGGTGTTATAATTCGTGTACATTAATGGACAGTTGGGTCAAGTAAATTGAATGACCCATTGACGTTGAGAAAACAGTCTGAAAAGCGAGTCCAACGTACATTTGGTGGCGCCGTATGCCGATCTGATCACCTTGTTCAAACACTGCATCTAACAAATTTATGTGATCAAGAAAAGTTATTTAGCATTGCAGTTATGCAGTTTTTAGAACAGCAAACCGTTTAGAATGTATTCGATTGTCGCTTTAGTTATATTAGGTGCCAATCGACGACTCGGAAATGGCCAAGTTGCGTGACGTGATGTGCTCCCGTTTTATTTTGAAGGGTTGGTCAATCCCGTTATGAATTCGTTCTTTTCCTTTCAAATGTGTTCTACTGCCACTTTCATTTTAAATGTGTGATCTTTTAAAATATATATATATATATATTTGTTATAAAACATGAATTACGGTGAATGTTTAATTAGCAATATATTGCATCACTGAGCCTACATTTGATTTTTATTTTTAGCTCACCAGGCTCGAAGGGCCATGTGAGCTTATGCCGTACTGCGTCGTCCGTCGCCCGTCTGTCGACCGTCCGTCAACTTTTTCTTTTGAACGACTTCTTCTGAAAACCTGTAGGACCTAGGGTCATGATATTTGGCCAGTAGGTACCTGGGATGGAGTGCTATAAAGTTTCCTCATTAAAATGACCTTGACCTACTTTCAAGGTCACGGGTCAAATATGTTCAAAATTTCAAACAACAATATCCTAAGAATCATTTGGACTAGAGTCATCATACTTAGTAATATTATGTATACCAGCAGTGCAAATCTTTTTCTTAATTACAGTAATGAGGTCAAAGGTCAACTTTAAGTGCTTGTTGGGGGTCAAATGTCAACGTGGGTTAAATGCTTTTTCTCAAGTTCCATAAGGCCCAGGATCATGATATTCGGCCAGTCAGTACCTGGTATGGAGTGCTATAAACTTTACTCTTTAAAAATGACCTTGACCTAGTTTCAAGGTCACAGGAGTCAAATATGTTAAAAACTTCAAACAACAATATCCTAAGAACCATAATGACGCGCTCATCCCTGACAGTGATGCACATACAGAGCGTCGTCAAATCAAAGTGTCCACAGGAAACAGACGCATTGTAACGGGTAAATCCATCAAGATAGCGACACCGTCCTTTGTACCCACCAAAGCACCTGGACAAAAGTCAAGACAAGGCCGGACCCCACCAACCCCAAGTGAAGTGCTAAACACAACAACAAAGGTTAACTCAGGCTCAGGCCCACCAACCACCGGTAATACATGAAAGGCAAGTGGTACCAGCAGTCGACCCTGATCCGCTACCATGTCTAACCTGTTATTTGGTTATATTGAACTGTTTACCGTTTTATGGACTAATGAGAATGACAACGAGTTACACAAAAATGAACGCTTGGAAACTGAATATGACGATACTAATGATAAACGTTGTACTCGAAGTATAGTACGAGTTGGACAATCATTGTATGAAACAAAAACTTGAATCTTCGTTATTATACATGTATATGTGTGTATATCGATTGGGCAAAGAAGTAATTCCAACAGTGTGGACAAGTTTAGGTTGTCAAATTTTCAGCTAAAGACAGCCGAGGGCAGCAATTAAGCCGAGAGCATCGTGGACAAGGAACGCTGATGTAGAGGACCTATTCTTGCGCAAGATGTGCTATCATATAAAGTGAGTCAACGAGAGATATCAAAAACGTGGAACATGTGCATGTGGAAATCTGGCCCGGTAAATGTGAAAAATCTCCAATTTGCTACGAAATGTCTCATTAGTCGCCTCTCAATACTGCGATGGATCTAACAGTCACAGCAGGGGGTCCACACTTAGTCGCCTCTTTTGGTTTGCAGGAATAATGCAAGTAATTATCAAATAAGTGAGTGCAGGAGGAATAAGTAGATGAAATGGCTAAGATACTGTATAAATCTGCAAAATTAATCTGACAATGCCTGTTGGTCACACACACTGACATGAAGCAGCAGGCAGGCGAGATAGCAGACCAACTGTGCAGTAATGCATCATTAGGTCAAATGCCCCCTGGAAGGAAAGTGAGCGGATGGCAACCGCCTATCGTTCGTTCATACCTCGAGGGTAGCGGGTTTGTAGATTGGTGATCCAAAACCGTTCTCTCGTACGTCGTCTCGTTTCATCCCATGTAGGGCAATGATCTATGGCAACAACCTGCATGTCTTTCCAACTATGGCTGGACATATTAAAATGCCTTGCCACAGGGAAGTCTGGTTTGTTCTGCTTGATGGAGCAGCGGTGGTTGTTGATTCTGACATTGAGCTGGGTGCAGGTCTCGCCCACGTACTGTAAATTGCATTTATGGCAGGTAATAAGGTACACCACATTGACTAATGTGCATGTCAGCGTTTGTAGTATGTGATACACTTTGCCGTTGATTGTACATTGAAATGTAACTGTGGAGCGCGTGTATGGACACAGTTTGCACACCTTCTTGTTACAGGTATTGAAAGAGCCTTTCGCCGCAGCAGGGTTAGGTGTAGGTAGCTTGCTGCTTACCACAAGATCTGTAATGTGTTAAGGTCTATGATATGCCAGTATAGGAGATCTGCCTAAGTTTCCTTGGGTCGATCAAACTCAAACTTCATGCAGTGCTTCCTTACCAAAAGTGCTTGCTTGGGATTGCTTTTCAGGTCCGAAGGTCAAAGGTCAAGGTCACTGTTACTATAAAAAGAAAATCTGTTTTCGTGCGTTAACTTGAGTTTCCTTTGGCTGATCAAACTCAAACTTCATGCAGTGCTTCCTTACCAAAAGTGCTTGCTTGGGATTGCTTTTCAGGTCCAAAGGTCAAAGTCACTGTTACTATAAATAGAAACTTCACTAAAACTGTAAACTGGATGGCTTCGATCTACCACTTGACCCACCGTGTATACCTCTGAAATGCTGTCTTACTCCAAATGTTATTGACAACACTAGCTGTTTAACATCATAATCCACAAGTTTATTCATTTATTAGCTCACCTGCCCGAAGGGCAAGTGAGCTTATGTCATGGTGCGGCGTCCGTCGTCCTTCCGTCGTCCGTCCATCCTCGTCCGTCAACTTTTCCTTTAACCAACTTCTTTTGAAGAACGTACAGGCCTAGAGTCATTATATTTGGCTGAAAGCTTTGTTAGTAGGAGCCCAACAAAGTTTGAGAACTAAAATGACCTTGACCTACTTTCAAGGTCACAGTGGTCAAATATGTCAAAAATTTTAAACGACTTCTTCTGAAGAATTAAAAGGTATAGAATCTTCATATTTGGCTGATGGCTTCCTAGGATAGAGCCTGACAAAGCTTGAAAACGAAAATGACCTTGACCTTCTTTCAAGGTCACAGGAGTCAGATATGTCTAATGCTTAAAACGACTTCTTCTGAAGAACTGAAAGTTATAGAACCTAAATATTTGGCTTGTAGCTTCCTGGGAAACACCACAACAAAGTTTGAGAATGAAAATGACCTTAACCTACTTTTAAGGTCACATGAGGCAGATATGTGAAATACTTCAAACATTTTTTTCTGAGGTAGCAGTATACAGTAGAGGGTTGTGGCCATGGGTGATATTTTTGTTAAATGGCTAACCCCTGTATAATGATATGTAAAAAAAATATAAAAATAAAACTGTACTAAAATTGGTATAAGCATGATGAAGTGGGCTTTGTGAGCTTCACATTTGTGAAAAAGAAAGATGATTTTTTTGGTTCGAGAATAAAAATTTGGCCATAATCTGAAAGGGTGCTACACATGAAAAGCTAGCTTTACAGGAGGTAAAATTTTGACAACAGCACACGACGAAATAGCAAAAAATCAAGTTTTACAACTTAACTGGGACCCAGATAATTCTGCAACCAGGTAGGTAATCTTTAATTTTGGACAGAGCTTAGGAAAAAAAATTCTAGTTGCGGGGCTCAAATTTTGGGTTAAAAATAGCAATTTTTGGCATTTTTTGGTAATTTTTTATGTGGTAACCATGATTTTCACACAAGTGACATTCATAGAAAAAAGAAGTTTATACACTTCTCAGTACTTTATATGTATTGTAAATGTAATGCAGTTTACAAATACATATATATATATACATGTGTTGTGTAGGGTAAATCCGCTGTGTTTACATTTCCTCGACATGTGCCTTGTTTATCAGAGTTGGGCCATTTCTACTGTATACTGCTACCTGAAGAACTGGAGGGTATAGAATTTTAATATTTGGTTGGTTATTTCCTGGGAAAGAGCCCAACAAGGTTTGTGAATGAAAATGACCTTGACCTACTTTCAAGGTCACAGGAGTCAGATATGTCTAATGCTTAGAACAACTTCTTCTGAAGAACTGGAAGGTATAGAACCTTAATATTTGGCCAGGAAAGAACCAAAAAAAGTTTGCAAATGAAAATGACTTTGACTTATTTTCAAGGTCACAGCGTTCAAATATGTCAAATGGTTCAAACTACTTCTTCTGAAGAATTAAAAGGCATAAAATTATAATATTTGGCTGGTGACTTCCTGGGATAGATTATTTAATCTGTTATTCTTCCCGGAATAACAGATAATATAACAAAATGATGCCATCCAAAAACATAATCTATGATTATTGCTTACTTTTAACATTATTTCTTGAAATGAAAAGTGTATCTATTTCTTCATAATCTCCCAGCTTCCTGCGCAGGCGACACATCCACTTCTGTGGAATTCTTGTTCGGGGATTTGAGTGTCTTGCGTTCCAAAGGTGACAGATTGTCCTTGGTTGTCTGCATAAGTGTGTATATAGATATATACATGTACATGTACGTTTATGGGAAGGAGTACAAACTATTACTACATGTAGTTTGTACATACTTGTATCCAAAATTATGTACTACCTAAATGTACTAGTTTTGAATTTAAAGAAAGTTGTAACTATACAAAAAAATGAATCTCAACATTACATGTATGTACTTAAAATCACATATCATACAGACGTTCGTAGGTACGTCTCGGTATGGGAAATTATAATACTGATAAATGTTTTACATGCATTTAAAATATGGTACAAGGTAAACAAACATGAAGAGATACGTAAGTTTACAGTTATAATGACAACTGTACCTACATTTTGTTATGTAATTCAACCTGTCTTGATCCTGAAAATGTTGGTAAGTGAACTTCAAAAAATATCTCAGTATTACATCCATTTGTTCAAGATCAAATATTTTCAAGGCATAATTAAGTATGTCTCGATATATGTAAAGCAAATTGAAAAAAGGTTATACCTACACGTCTATAGTCTAAATATCATACACACTCACAACATGCATCCCTAATCACCAATCTAAAAGCACAGTCCATATTCTGTCACTTAATGCCCAAGAACTAGGAGAAAAGAACAAAAGAAATCGTTTATACACATATTTATTTAATCAAAAAGGAGACATAGCTTTCATTCAGGAAACACATTTCGCACAAAAATCAGACAAAATTTGATATGCTGAATGGCAAGGGGACACTATAGACAGTTACGGCACAAGTAACAGTAGGGGAGCTTCAATACTGATTAGTAGTAAACTATAACATTGTAAATACACATACAGATGTTAATGGTCGTTATGTATTCATAAACATCCAAATTGATCAAACAACATACACACTGATAAATATTTATGCACCGAACAACCCACAAGACAGAAACATGTTTTTAAAAGAATCAATGAAGTTATGAAATCTGAAGCAAAAGGCTCTCTCATCATAGAGGGTAACTACAACAACACCTTAAAACAAATAGACAGAAAAACTAACATAAATAAACGAAACACAACTACCAACAGCTTAACGCAGCTCATTAAACAAAATAAACTAACTGACATTTGGAGACAAACTAATCAAAACAAGTTACAATTTACATAGAAAAGAAAAAACAGGTCCGAGAAAAGTAGAATAGACTTCTCATTAATTAGCAAGGATATCAGACCTATTGTTAATACATGCGACATAAGACCTGCAATTATAAAACATACAGATCACATGGCTATCTCGTTAAAATTAAACCTTACTATACCAACAAAAGGTAGATCCTCTGGAAAATGAATAATCCCTACCTAACTGATGATGAGTATATCAAAACAATAAAACAGGTTATTTATGAATACCTAGCTACATGCAATAGACAGAGGTGTACAAGATATACAAGTAAGATGGGAATTATGTAAATCCACAATTAAAGAAAAATTAATTGATTTCGGCATGAAGAAAAGTCTAGAAAGGAAAAACAAATTCAACCTACTAGAATGATAGCTAAAAATACTGAACGAACAGACTAATCACACTGATGATGGGGCTATGGAAAACAAAAGAATAGATCTAGAAAAACAAATAGGAGACATCTATGAATTTAAAGCAAAAGGCACCCAAATAAGAGCGAAAGAAAATTGGGTAGAGAAGGGAGAAAAAAAACACCAAATATTTTCTCCAATTAGTGAACAAATGACAGATGAGAAAATCTTTAACAAAATTAAATGTTGAGGGTAAAACAATAACAAAAGAATCAGAGATTTTTCAAAGTAGGGCATGATTTCTATAAAAAAAACTATATACCACACAATCTCCAGACCCCACCAAAGTAAACGATTATTTAAGCAATACAGTTTTGGAAAATAAACTAAATAAAGACACAAGTAAACTATGTGACGGTCCACTTACAGTAAAAGAATGTACAGACGCTGTAAAAAATATGAAATTAAATAAATCACCAGGGCTAGATGGTATAACAGCAGAATTTTATGAAACTTTCTGGAATGAGCTTAAAGACATAGTTATACAATAACTAAATGCAGGTTATACAAAAACTAAATTATCAGCCTCACAACAACAGGGCGCAATAACAATCATATATAAAAAAGGAAACCCAGAATTACTAGAAAATTGTAGACCGATCACACTAACAAATTTTGATTATAAAATAGCAGCATATGTATTGGCAAAACGTCTTCAAAAAGTATTACCATCCATCATTAGCTTGGATCAACAAGGTTACTTAACAAATAGATATATCGGTTATAATATTCGTCGAACACAATATATCATTGATTATGCAGACCAATTAAATATAGAGGGGGCAATCCTTTTCCTTGATTTCAAAAAAGCTTTCGACACACGTGCGTGGGACTTTATGGTTAAAACTTTAAAAACATTTGGATTTAATAACTCTTTCATCTCATGGATAAACACTTTGTATTCAAATAGTTCTAGTTGTATGTTAAACAATGGGTGGAAATCTAAAAAAAATAAAATAGAAAGAGGCATAAGGCAGGGTTGTCCAGTCTCAGCCTTAATTTTCGTAGCCATAGTTGAAATCCTAGGCCTTAAAATCTGCAATAACAACAATTTAAGAGGGATAAAAGTAGAGGGGTCTTTGAAAGAACAAAAAATAGGCCAGTTAGCAGATGAAACCACCCAGTTTATAAGTTCACCACACCGCATACCAATAGCGTTGCAAATAGTATTAGAATTTGGGGAGGTATCAGGCTTAAAATTCAATAGAAACAAAACTGATGGTCTTTGGATTGGAAAACTAAAAATTTCTAAAAGAAAGATAAGCGTAATAAACTGGCAAGAAGTACCAATAAAGTCATTAGGGGTAAATTTCAATAATAATAAAAATGAATGTGAAAAGCTTAACTGGGATGAAAAAATTACAAATACAAAAATATGTCTTAATATGTGGAAAAGAAGAGATCTAACTTTTATTGGTAAAACAGTAATTATTAAAAGTATTATATCACCCAAATTTACATACCTTGCACAATCTTTGACAATTCACCAAAAAGTAATAATAGAACTGGAAAATCATACCAAACTACTTTTTAAACAAATATGGGAAAGACCTGCTCATTTTAAAAATGAATCTAGACGAAATTAAATCTCTACCAAAAATAAAAGAAACACCATTATTTTATCAAGAAGTTATCAAAGCTTGGATTACACTGGGTGGAGAACAAACGAAAAATTATATCAATCAGCTGGAAGTAAGAAAACAACCAATATGGGGAAACAAACATATCAAAATCAAAAATTAAGTACTGATTTTTACCAACTGGATAAATTCAGGTATACTACTAATTGATGATATTTTTGAGAATGGTTCCATCTCCCAAATAAAGATTTTATTAAACTTAAAAAACAAAAGAAACTGGATGTCAGAACTAACACAATTAAAACAGGCTACCCCTGCGAAATGATTATGAATAATTCATGAAAATTCATGAACAGTTCATGAAATATTCATGAATAATATTCATGAATGTTCTTGATTTGGTCCTGAATATATTTTCATGAAATTCATGAACTTAAAACTTCATGAATAATCTTGAGCAAAATATTTCATGAAGATTCATGAATCATGAAAGCATGTGAAAATCATGAATATAAAATCATGAATATTCATGAATATATGAATTCATGAACATTCATGAAAAATTGCAACAATTCATGAATTTTCATGAATGTTCATGAAGAAAATGTCCCATTTTAAGTTCATGAATGGAAAATGCTTGAAATATTCATGAACTTTCATGAACATGTACAAATTACCACATTTCATGAGAAATTCCACTGGGCAATTTGGCCTGGAATTCAGGCCAAATTGCCCAGTGGAATTTCTGCTGGTATTCCACTGAAATCCAGTGGTATTTCCACTGGAATCCAGATCAATTCTATTGGAAATTCCAGGCCAAATTGCCCAGTGGAATCCAGTGGAATAATGGTCTAATTTCCCAGTGGAATCCAGTGGTATTTCCACTGAAATACCTAGCCTGTGGTCACTGGAATTCAAATTGTAATCACTTATATGACAATAACAATAATAATGGACATTCAATAGATTCTGAATATGCAGTTATGACGGTATATATAATAATTCCAGCTGTGTTTAAAGTTAGAAATAATACAAGTAACGTTAACTCTTGTCAATAAATTGTAATATAATCTACCCACATGTCACATGTGTCACAGATATCTTTTAAACATGAAAAAATGACAGTTGAATAACATATATATTTGCAAAAGTTTTTACTGCTACAAATTTAGCATTGTTAAATATAAAATATGGATGCATGGTTCACATATGATCTGTGTGGTTTCAAGAATAAGATACAGCCGACATTATTAGGACAGAGTTGCTAGAATACAGGTTTCCCAAAACTCTTGAAATTTATCTGTATTGTATATGCATATATATGCTGGTTTCCTCGTTGTAGAACTTGCACTCTTTTTACCCAGTCTACTTATTGCGAGTCTATCCGTTCTCCATGTAACAATCGATGGTGTTTGAAGTTCCCGATGTTCGTCTCCTATTTCATCTAAATCGCAGTTTGTTCAAAGCTATTTCAACAAATTTGGAATTCGGATCGGAAATAATAATTCCTTCACCAAGCGATTAAGTTTTTGTTTTGTCAGTAACAAACACTTTATTTCCAATTGCAGGCTCCACACTGTTTACGTTCCAATTATTACTGTTGTCATTTTTCTTGGTAGAACTTCTGTTGCCTAAACTTTTATCAAAAAGATATTTTCTTTTGTTTTGCAAAATTATTCCTAGTATTTGCCATACCTCCTTTTGGCTCCGCTTAATTGAGGTGTCACTGTTAATACATTTTTAAAAAACAGTTGTTATTTTCCGAGGATATTTGGTGCAAAGGGAGAGCTTTTTTTAAAATATTGACAGCGTCTGCCGCATCTTGCATGAGATTGCTGAAAAACCGTTGTGGTGCTTTAGGTATTCCTCTTTTATCCTTTTTCAATAGCAAATCTTTTGCTGTATATCTTTGCATTTTGCACATCACTGTCATCCTGCAGGCTGGTGTTATCTTCTGAGCTTGTACACATATGCTTTAATTATCATTTGAAGATCTTGTAAAGCTTACATCTTCAGGTCCTGGCTGCTAATAATACTGCCTGTTTGTGTCGATGTCAGCAAAGCATGACGACTCTGTATCTGGCACACTTCAAAACGATCCATCAAGCAATCGAATGCATCTCTGATGTCCGTGTCAGTAAATTTTAGGAGAATTTCTGAAGTAATCCCATTTTCTGAATAAGAAAAAAGTTATTAATTTTTCATTAATCTTATAAAATACTGTAGAAATTAGTATATAGGCCTTCCTGTATTTTCAAGCCCCTGTACATCAACCTTATTTTTTTTTGGGGGGGGGGGGTCTTTGATATCACACAAGTGGGACAGTAATTTTTATTGAAATTATATATTATCTACAGTCGAACCTCGTTATTTCGAAGTCGACGGGATCGTTGGGAAACTTCGAGTTATCCGAGTATTCGGGTTAAGCGAGTTCCTATGTTTGGCATAAAGCTTGGTAAAGTTCCAATATGAGGCTATATATGTTATTGATTTCTTTGGCAATCAACGTATTTAAACAGTCGATAAATGACAAAAAAATAACTATATAGAATAAAAAATAAACAACTTATTCATAATCATATTCATTAATTAATTAATGTTACAATAAACACACATGCTGTCTCCGACCTCGTGCTATGCTGATAGAAATTTCAATGCGGAAATGAAAGTGCGCAAGTCTTTATACAAATCACTGTATTGGAGCGTACACGTTGGATTGCTCAGTTGATTTCGACATTCCGAAATGGGTATGAGTTAATCAGGAAACATATCCACATTTATAGACCCCAATGACACTTGACATCTCCTCAACACGACGTAGTCAACAATAATTATCGTATTGTTCCTATAATCTCCCAATTAATTATCAATGCCATACAAGCTCCTGTAAAAACATAAACCAACGAACCAGTCCTAGGTTGTGATTTTTACTGTGGAGCTTATTTACGCATGACCGCACACTGTGACCCATTTTCCGGTTAGAATGTGTCGGCAGCTTTGGTTTAAATAAAGTGCCATTCAAATTGTTTACGGGCTCGCAGTAAGTACTTATTGTTGTTAATCAACATTGATGAAGTTTGTACATTTTAATGCCATAAGTTTAATCGAAGTAATTATGACCGAGCGTAAGCTGCTCTATGAGAACGATGTTTACCGTAGCACTGCGTCTAATATGTATCTAATAATTAAAGAATAGATGATAGACTTGTGAATCTTAAGAAAATTCGAGGTAGGAGATATTTTTATGTAGGATTTACGTTGTTGGGACCGATGTTTCACTTCGGGATATCCGAGTTTTTCGAGTTTTCAGAGTTCGAATTATCAGAGTTTTTATTAGTAAGATTAAGAAGAGTTTTGGCCGGGACCGATGAAATACTTCGAGGAAAACGGGGTCTTCGAGTTGTACGAGTTCGAGATAACGAGGTTCGACTGTATCTGCAAATTAAATGCAAGTTAAGAACTATCTCAAGAGGAGCATTCATACTGTAAACTTTAAATTTGGCGGGGTGGGATTGGGTGCACACGCACACACGTTTCGTAATTTGGTGCAGTAACCATTAGCACTCAGTAATATATTCAATTCTGTTTTCTTAAGTATAATTTTCAGTATCGATATCAATGTAGTATTACACATAGCTTATGCTTTAACATTTTATACAAGTATTTCATAAAATCCCAATCAGATTCTTACCTTCAGCTTCGATAACCTTCCTGCCGTCTTTTGAAAATTTCTCCATCTCCATTTTCTTCTGCAGCGTATTTTGCGCTGCGGGACTTTTTTCGTCCAATCAGAATTATTCCTCTATTTGCTCCGATCATGCCGGAAGTCAATTTATAACATATGGCATGGAATGGCTTCGGTGCGAAAAAAGACCATGTCACTGTCGTGTCTGTCGATATACAGGCACACCAATCGATGAAAGGAAGATTAAAACACTCGGAATTGGAGTTTGAACATTCGCCAGACAGCATGTCAACAACTCCAGTTTCCCCTGGATTTTCGCACACTAGGTAAGACTAAGGTCATCATACGTTGATTAAATTAACTTAAGGAGCAAGGCCATGTTGTTTCCATAGTTATTTCAATTAAAAGGTTTTGTAAAAAGTCCAGAGGTGAAGGCGTGTTGCTGTTTTGTGCCACTAAGTCACCGATTATTTCACAGGCGTTTGAAATTCTGACAGTAAATTGATAGACCTATAACGTTATATCTTATAAAGGAATATGGACGATTAGTCAATTACTATAGATAGTAATACTCTTATCTTGAAATGATAAATATCTCAATTTACTGTCAGAATTTTAAATGCTTGTGATTATTTTCACCGCATGGCGACTGTAAAATCCTGGGTATAATCGAAGTCAAGTATCTCTTAGTTTTTGACGATTATGTTGTATAATATTGTACCAATTGTGAACTAATACTTAAACTGTACTGGTACTTTACATTACGAAAATATTTAAAAAATTCCTGTTCATGATCTATGATTTTATACAAGTGTTTAGATTATTATTTTTATTGCAACTGGCAGTTGGAATTATTCTGAGCAATGTTGACTAAAAATGTTTATGTCCAATGTTTACCAGTTAATATGCTGTCAACTTACCAGGCATGCCATTTTAAGCTCACTTGGCACCCGTCGTCTGTCCGTCGTCCGTCTGTCCGTCCGTCCGTCCTCGTCCGTCAACTTTTCCTTTAAACAACTTCTTTTGAAGAACGGACAGACCTAGAGTCATGATATTTGGCTGAAAGCTTCGTTGGTAGGAGCCCTACAAAGTTTGAGAACGAAAATGACCTTGACCTGTTTTCAAGGTCACAGGGGTCAAATATGTCAAAAACTTCAAACGACTTCTTCT